>NC_080539.1:35487078-35551352 GCF_028640845.1 Ahaetulla prasina
TACTCAAAATGTTTACTACGGTTCTTGTGAACTGGGAGAACCGTAGCAACCTACTGCTATGGGGATATCTTGAGAGGTCAGCATAAGTTGTGCTTCATTTGTTCCTGAATAAAATTATTGCTTCTTCAACTTTCTACCTTCTCCTAACAATGTTTTGGCTGCTTTATCTTTCAAGTATCAGCTTCCATTTTATGAATAAAACTAAACATAATCTATTAGAGATTCATATTTTGCATTGGATATAGCTGGCTCTCCTCAATTTTGATCTTTTAAAAACCACATTTCTGAAAAGTATAAGATTAATTGAAAACTCAGAAGCTCAATCCCTCCAAGACAGAGTGTCTGTGGATGCCGGCATCCCGGTATAGTCAGCTGCAGCCGCGGCTGACTGTTGGGGGTGAGTCATTGGCCCTGATGGAGAGGGTGCACAACTTGGGCGTTCTCCTGGATGAACGGCTGTCCTTTGAAGATCATTTGGCGGCCGTCTCCAGGAGAGCTTTTTACCAGATCCGCCTGGTTCGCCAGTTGCGCCCCTTTCTAGACCGGGATGCCCTATGCACGGTCACTCACGCTCTCGTGACCTCTCGTCTGGATTACTGCAATGCTCTCTACATGGGGCTCCCTTGAGGTGCACCCGGAGGCTCCAGTTAGTTCAGAATGCGGCTGCGTGGGTGATAGAGAGAGTCCCTCGTGGCTCCCATGTGACACCTCTCCTGCGCAGACTGCACTGGCTACCTGTGGTCTTCCGGGTGCGCTTCAAGGTTTTGGTGACTATCTTCAAAGCGCTCCATGGCATAGGGCCGGGATACTTACGGGACCGTCTGCTGCTACCGAATACCTCTCACCGACCGTGCGCTCTCACAGAGAGGGACTCCTCATGGTGCCGTCGGCCAGACAGTGTCGGCTGGCGACACCCAGGGGAAGGGCCTTCTCTGTGGGGGCCCCCACCCTCTGGAACGAGCTTCCCCCAGGACTTCGCCAACTTCCCGACCTCCGAACCTTTCACCGCGAGCTTAAGACACATCTATTTATTTCCGCAGGACTGGACTAGATTTTAAATTCGAATTGGTTTTAATGGGGATTTTATTATTTTTATTATCATTTTAATTATTCGGCCAATTATAATAAGTTTTTTAATGGATGTTTTATTTGTATTTATATGTATTTTATCTGGTTGTGAACTGCCCTGAGTCCCAAGGGAGATAGGGCGGTATAAAAATATGAAAAATAAATAAATAAATAAATAAATAAATAAATAAATAAATAAATAAATAAATAAAATAAGCATAACAATCAATTTATGCAGGTGTTTTCCTGCACAGACTGGCTTTATCAATGTGGAATAACTATAATCCTGCCTTCCAATGTGTGCTTTTATGGTAAGTCTGTCCAAAACGGGTATTCCAAATTAGGGAAATAATTAATGAATAAAAAGTCTTTATTCTACTGCTCTCTGTCTCATTTCATTTGCAGGCATATTTGGATCATCTGAAAAAGTTGACATGGTTCGAGTAAGGATATATTAAATAAGAAAATAAACATGTTTAAAAAAACAAGTCAGATTCCTTTTTCTTATACTGCAAATGGGGCTTCTCAATTGAGTTTACCAGATCTGAGCTGTAAAGATCAAGATGACGAATAAGTGGTAAAAAATTGAGAAAACTTACTCTCTTGCAAACATCTAATGCTTATGTAGAGTTTTGCAGCAGAGAGATGCTATGCCTATATATTTCTTATCTCATAACTAAAAAAGAAATGAATCTCACCGGTCCACGCTTGCAGCAGATGGCATTAATGCCACAGTTGTATGGGAGACTTCCATACTCGCATTCTTTGTGAAGACCAACCTGACAGAAACCACCATCCGTCCTACAGTTTCTTAATTGCCCTGTATTTATGAAAAAATATTCGAGTGAGCAGATGTCTTCAAAACACAATGATATATTTTGCCTTCAATAAATCAATGAAAGGTGAGAAGAAAGTTTATTTTATTGACTTTTTTTAGCCAGCATATTTCACAGCTGTTTGGCTCTTGAAAAGGACACTACTGTCAACATACAACAAGAAAATCAGTTAAGCTTGAGTTTGCTGCAAAAAAAAAAAAGAAAAATCCTTGAGGATTTTAGCGATAATCTCATATTTCCTGTTGGGAATGTGTAAGATTGGCTGTTGAGCAATGGAAAGGAAGCCTATAGCAATTGCAGCAGTAGGAAAATCTAATGAATAAGTAGCAAATTTTAAGATGCTAAAAATGAAGGGAACCCCAAGAGAAACTGCCCTAACCGCCCAGCCCTAATGCTGTGGACTTAAGGATACTTATAAAGGGCCAAGGGAGATGTATCAATATGTTCCTGGGAAGAACAAGGAAATTCTCTTTAGACACAGACAATGCTATGAACCTGCAACAAGAAAATCAGCTGCCCTAGAGCAACATGTAACTTGTTTTACACAACACACTTCTCTCTAAGCCCAGGGGAAAAAACATATTTGTGAAAATATAGACAGACCTCTCACATCTTGGACATAAACTGTTTCATTTCCTCCCCTCGGGATGCCACTATAGAGCATTGCCAAAACAACTAGACTCAGAGACAGTTTTTAACCCTCTTGCCATCACTCTTTTTTTATTATTTATTTATTTGTCACAACAGTATATATAAGCATAAGCATGAAATAACTATACTATATAAAGCATATATATAATCAGAAATATGTAATAACTATATGAAATTGGATATTATCAAAGGGAACATTAAGACAGGAACAGTAGGCACGTTGGTGCTCTTATGCACACCCCTTACAGACCTCTTAGAAATGGGGTGAGGTCAATAGTAGATAGTTTTTGGTTAAAGCTTTGGGGATTTTGGGAAGAGACCACAGAGTCTGGTAGTGCATTCCAGGCATTAACAACTCTGTTACTGAAGTCATATTTTCTGCAATCAAGATTGGAGCGGTTCACATTAAGCTTAAATCTATTGTGTGTTCGTGTATTGTTGTGATTGAAGCTGAAGTAGCCTTCAACTGGAAAGACGTTGTAACAGATGATTCTATGAGTTAAACTCAGGTCATATCGAAGGCGGCGTAGTTCTAAATTTTCTAAACCCAGGATTTCAAGTCTGGTGGCATAAGGTACTTTGTTGTTATCAGAGGAGTGGAGAACTCTTCTTGTGAAATATTTCTGGACACGCTCAATTGTGTTAATGTCCCGGAACACCTAATAACAAATATGGAACCTTATGTAATACTTAGCTGTCTTTGATTGTTAAATATGCAAGCTCATTTATGCAATCACCTATATTTTGAAGAAAGGACAAATTGTAGAAAACTCTTGGGAAACTATGGAGAATAATATATTTGTATTTCCAAGCTCCTTCCTTATAGTCCCAGGGTATATTTGATTTGTTATAGGTGTGTCTTCAAGTAAATATTAGTGTGTTAAATTCATGGGGTGGAGACACATTAATCCCACTGGAGATATAATCTGTCTTTTTTTTTAAAGGCTTAGAGTTGCACTCCACACATCTGAGAGAGTGAGTGATTATTTCTGTTGATGCTATTGCTGTTGTTGTCAAGCAAGGTGCAATGGATGGGGAAAGAAAGTCAAGCAAATGCACATTTCCCCCCTTATTTAGCACCACGTTAAAAAGGACAACACCATTCATCAGGCTTATAAATTATAAGAGCAGGAGAGGGAATCAGCAATTGAGGGGTGAAATTTCACAGAAATCTCTATTAACAAGCATTTCCTTTCCTTCCCCCTTTTCTTTCTTTTCCTTTCCATTCCTTTCCCCTCTTCTCTTTCCTTTCCTTTCTTGCCTTTGAGTCAGTCTTAATACTTGGCAATTGCCTGGATAACTCCCTGCTACATTCTTGACAAGATTGCCCAACTAATTTGCCAGAATCTGCTTCCACGGGCTGTCTTAATCAATGTACCAAACTGGTTGTCTTTCTACTTTCTTCAAAACCTAAACATTATTTGCTGCTGGCATTTTCAAAACACTATGTCAGATGAAGTTCCTATTCCATGTTTAATGATTTGCTAAATTGTCTTGACATTGCATTGCTCCAGTTGATGAGTGACAGCAATTTTGGTCCCATTGGTCAAGTGGGTCAGTGGCTAAGACACTGAGCATGTCAATCAGAAAGGTCAACAGTTCGGCAGTTTGAATCCCTAGTACAAGTCTCCTGCGTGACCTCCAAGGTCCTTTCAAACTCTGTTACTTTTACTGAGTCCCAATATTTCAGGGCTGCTGCGAAAACATTGAAAAAGGGGTGGGGGTTTCCCCCTAGCGGTGCCTGAAGATATGAGGAATAAGTTAGCAACTTCTAGGTACCTGTACATGTCAAATTGAAAAGAGTAGCTGTAAATACAGCTAAGATAATACACATATCCTCCCAAAGCATACTTGAAGAACTTTGGGGATAGCAATACTCTACATGTTCTCTTTGTTCACCAACAGATCATACATGACAAGATGGGGGAACATCAAGGAGACTCTGGTTACATATCCTCAATCCAACCAAATCCAGTTTTACATCTATCTTCTATGGCAAAAAAATATTATTTAAGGGTTTGTATATCTGTGTGTACCTTGAGAAATGATGTAGAATGAAAAGAAAAAAGAAAACATAGAATAAGTAGATTGTGTAGGTTGGAAAGCTGATGGTTTTTTAATGAACGTGGCAAGCTTGGAAAAACAAGCTTTAAAAGAAAGATTTTTTTTTGTCAAGCATGTATTAGATAACAGACATAGTTATTAATACATGAAATGGATACAAATAAAAGGGGACATTAGGACAGGGACGGTAGGCAGGTTGGTGTGCTTATGCACACCCTTTACAGACCTCTTAGGAATGGGATGAGGTCAACAGTAGACAATCTAATGTTAAAGTTTTGGGGGTTTGGGGAAGAAACCACAGAGTCAGGTAGTGCATTCCAGGCATTGACCACTCTGTTGCTGAAGTCGTATTTCCTGCAATCAAGTTTGGTGCAGTTTATCTTAAGTTTGTATCTATTGTGTGCTCGTGTATTTTTATAGAGCCCACATATCCTAGAGCCCAGCTATTGACTTGCTTTCTTCGCTCTTGCCTTATTAGTTCTTTTTTTTTGTTACAGGTTACAAATATTTAATAAATATATTCAAATTGAAATTAAAGATATTGAAGTAAATCTAACATATGCATCAACATCTGAACTAATAGACTCAGTTCATTCTCACAAGGGACTTCTAGTTGTGTATATTAGGTGTTACTTGTCTGTGGTCATGGAATTGAACTGGCTTTCAAGAGAAAATTGTTAGCCCAGACCTCTATTCTCTAGCCTTGCTTTGCAAAATAAATAATCATCCCTTATGACAGGGGTCTCTAAATGCAGCAACTTTAAGACTTGTGAACTTCAGCTCCCATTTGTAGGAGCTGAAGTCGACAAACCTTAAAGTTCCCGAGTGTGGAGACCCCTACCTTATGAGAATCAACTCAATATATTTTCCATAATCTGTCCTTTGGTAACTCAGTGTCATTAGACTGCATTCTAGCTCATCAGCAGCAAACAGATGTTTTCCATTCTTCTTTGTCGCAATGCTTCAGCTGCATAAAAAACAACCTCAGTAGTGCTATAGCCCAATGACAGAGCACATGCTTTGGATACAAGAGATCCTATATTCAAACAGCAACCTTTATCATTTTGTTACAAGCTTGTGAAAAGTTTTTAGCATTTGACTGGGCAGCACAGAGCCAACTAAAGCAACGGTCCAGTTTAGTGCAAATAGCTCTCAACTTGGAACCAGTTGCATAGCAATCATTTGAAGCTACTTATGACCTGGTTTTAAAGTTCCAACATTCCCCTGCCCCTGGTCACATTATTGTATTTATAAAAGGAGAATATTTGTAACTCCAAATTGAAATCAGGGGTCCATGTTGCTCTCTGAGCTTGCTTGTTTTCTTGCAAATGTTTCATTACCCTAACTAGATAACATCATCAGTGCTAGTAAAGGAGTGCTGTTTGCTGTCATTTATAAACAATTTTTTACAGCAAACAGTGCTCCTTTCTAGCATTGATGATTGTTACCTAGTTAAGGTAATGAAACATTTGCAAGAAAATAAGCAAGCTTAGAGAGCACCAAGGACTCCTCACAGGTATTTATTTCCAGTTTCCAGCAAAAAGCTCCCCGTAAAAAAAAATGGGTAGCTTAAAGACCATCACTTTCACTTAATGGCCACCTTTTTTTGTTGAATGATCACCACAAAAAAAGAAAAAGAAAGGGTCATAAAATCTGATTGGTCACATGATAACCCGCATTTTTATCTGTCATGATTTATGACTGTAATTGCCAAGTTCAATTATGGTCATAAGTCAAGGACTACCTGTTTAAGAAAACTTTACATATTAAAAAGACTAGGCTAACAAGACTTACTGGTTGGTTCAGTGAAATATTTCTGGCTTTCTATGAGCAGAATCCATGGAACATGTAGAAATGATATCATGTCCATTTTGTTTCAATTATGGGAATGTCTTAATGCAGCGGTTCTCAACCTGTGGGTCACGGCCCCATTGGGGGTCGAATGACAATTTGCCAGGGGTTGCCTAAGACCATTGGAAATATGGGAAGTATATTTGCAAGTCGAAGAATCGCGCTGCAATGGTTGACTCCACAAGCCAACTGCAGGCTCTTCAAATCGCTAGCCGAATTCGGCTTCAGGCGCGATGAATTAAAAAAGAGAGAAATCTTTGCTCTCAAGCCAGCTGTAATCTCTCCCGATCGCTAGCCTAATCTGGCTTCAGCTGCGATAAACTTAATAGGGGAGGAGTCTCCACTTTAATGCCTCTGTCCTTAAGGCAATCGCAAGTAGTTCAGATCGCTAGCCAATACGGCTTCAGGCGCGATAAATTCAAAACGAAAATAATTTTACGGTTCGGGTCGCCACATCGTGGGGAATTATATTAAAAGGGTCGCAGCACTATAAAGATTGAGAACCACTGTCTTTTTTTATTGAAAAAGTTTTTAAAAAAAACAAAGACATTTTCGCCCCTTTTTTCCCCCCTCCCTCCCAGAAAACCCTTCCTCCTCCCCCGGCTTCCCGGGTCAATCACAAGGTATTGTTATACATAAACCAAACATAGAATAAAATTTTCCTTCCAATCCAATTAACCTCATCCAAAGCTTTTCATCTCCCAACCCCTCCCATTAAATAAAATAACTTTCTAATTATTCAAAGGCAATCTGATATTTCTTAATCTGATATCTGTTTTGTAGATAATCAATCCATTTTTCCATTCAATTAAATATCTTTCCTGCGTATTGTCTTTTAAAATCTCAGCCAAATTAATGACTTTCAGTATCCATTCTTCTATTGTAGGTACCTCTTCTTTCTTCCAATATTGTCCAATCAACAGTCTTGCTGCTGTTATTAAATTCAGAATCAATTTAGTCTCAATCCCTGTACAATCCGTTATAATTCCCAAAAGGAAAAATTGTGGCAGGAACTTTATCTTCTTCTTCAGTACATTTTGAATAATCCACCAAATTCTTATCCAAAAGGCCTTAATTTTCTTGCAAGTCCACCAAATATGAAAATATGTAGCGTCATCACAATCACACCTCAACATTTCGCTTGGATATTAGGATACATACGTGATAATTTTTTGGGATCTAAGTGCCATCTATAAAACATCTTATAAAAATTTTCCCTTAAATTCTGTGCTTGTGTAAACTTAACATTTCTAACCCAGATTTTCTCCCATGTTTCCAACATTATTGGTTCCTGAATATTCTGTGCCCATTTTATCATACAGTCCTTTACCAAATCCTTTTCCGAATCTATTTCAAGCAACACATTATACAATCTCTTTATATGCTCCTGGGTCTGATTTCTAATTTGCTTTATTAAATTTTCCTCCTTTGCATTATACCAATTTTTTGATCTTCTTTCCATCTAGCACTTATTTGCCCATATTGAAACCAAGTATAATTCCTCCCTTCTTCATTTAATACCTGTAATGATTTTAATTGCAATCTACCTCCTTCAGCATACAAAAGTTCTTTATAAGTAATCATTTCCTGTTTCTGTTCTATATTTATATTCTCTATTGCATGTCTAGGGCTCATATAGGAATCTTGTAATCTAATTTATAAGAATATTTTTTCCAGACCCGCAAAAGAGCACTTCTCAACACATGATTCTTAAAAGCCCTATCCACTTTTTTTTCATAAAATAAATATGCATGCCATCCATATAACAAGTCATAACCTTCTATATTCAAAATTCTTTCCTCCGTTAAATTAAACCAGTCACTTATTACTGAAAGGGCTACTGCTTCATAATATAGTTTAAAGTTAGGCATTTTTAAGCCACCTCTTTCCCGTGAGTCCTGTATTATTTTCATTTTAACCCTTGCCTTTTTACCCTGCCGTATAAATTTATTAATCCCAATCTGCCAATCTTCCAAGAACCACTGTCTTAATGCATGGGAATAGTGAGTTGGCCCCAGTGAAGATCTTTTGCCCTTCTCACACAATCCCTATTGAAGTCTCCCAGTGCTGAGTCAGAGGTACATGGTGCCACTAGGCCACACCAACTCCAACTAGTGCCATGTCTCACCAATGTGAAAGATTTGCATTTTTAGAAAGATTCAGAAAGAGGCGGATCACTGGTGCTCCCCGAGATCAGTGCCTACTCGGTCTTAATCTAAACTTCACTCTGCAGTTTCCCACCCTCCTGGAGACAATCTCTTCAGTCAACAGTATCACCATCTACTTTTGCCTCAGAAATCTTTCCTAACGTACAATCATTAGGCAATATATATTTAAATATGTATGTGTTATCTAGATACTAGAAAAAAATGAGAAACATCCCTCCGTTTGCAGGAATTCTAAAATGTGCAGTTCTAATTTCTTTTTGGGGAAAAGCTTTTTAATTTCAATCCAGAAAATAATTATTAGTATCATGAGATGGGCAAAGCCATAAGAAATGAGATTTTAGTAATTGTTAAGATTCCAATATGCCAATTTCCTCTTTATATTTTATGAAGTTTGACTGTCAATAATCTCTTAAGAGGTCTGTCAAAGGTCTTCATTAGCTTTTTGATTGTTTATATTTTTTAATATTTTTATTTCTTTTTGTTATTATTCAAATTTAAACTTCTGTCATAAATTCAGGAGGCAACTTCCATCCTTGTACAACAACATTTCAATCAATACTTTGTCACTTCTTCTTGTCCTCTCCTTCAAATGCTTATATACTGTATATTCTCTTGTAGCCTCTCAAAAGTTTTAACCATCTCATATACATGAATAATAGTACAAGAAGAGATACAAATATTCATTATATTTTAGCCGATGAATTGCCCTTTAAATTCATTAAATCAGATCCTAGATTTCCATAGTTTACAGATTCTTACAGCTCAGAAAGTGGAGTTTGAAATAATCAAGATATGAAACTGGTGTAATTTGCCAGGCAGACTAAGGAACTTAGACTTCAGTAACAGAACTCCATGTCTGTAACAAATAATTGAAATCAGAGGAACTTCTACTTGTATCATACAATATATGTATTGATGGTTCTCTGATATTCTTCCTATGGTAAAAGGAATTGTCTCACCACACCAGTCAGAAAGAAAATGCTGGCTATTGGGAGAATTGCTCCAGTGAAGCACACACACACAGAGAGAAATGTCTCCTCCTGTTTCATCCCAGTAGAACCACACCACAGAAGATCTTGTCTTTAGGCTATCTGTCTCTTAACAGAAGATTGGCTTGAAGACATATATTTTATTTATTCAATTTATATCTCTTGTACTCAGGCATAGATAAAATACATATCAGATTAAAACAATGTCTGATTCAATATATGGCATGAAATAAATAAAAATTTAAACTGCATTTGTATCCTGATGGAACAAAACTCTTGCAAAATCCAATCATTTGACAAATAGGCATTTCTTCCAAATCCTCAAAGAAATCTTCAGACATTGTTTTACACATGAAATTTTCTTAGCGCAACATTTCAGTAACAGCATATAAAATTGTTGACTCTCCCAAATGAAGCAGAAGAGTACAGTACCCAAGAAATGAGAGAAGATAAAATCCATCTACACTGGGCAAGAGGTACATAACTGAATGGTTGTGAAGGTTGATTAATCCATCAAGAAAACAATGACTCGTTGACTGTTTAATGGAAACAGCAGGTTATTTAAAGACAAATTTAAATTCCTCAGGTATAAGTGGAGATGGAATGAAGACCATCTCTTCAGTTCAAAACATTTATGATTTAAATTGCTCATTGTTTCATAGGAACACATTAACCAGACTCAAATCAGCACTTATAGCAGGCGCTTTCAAAATACAATTCAAAATTCAAATGTTTGATCCAAATTCATTAAATTGTTTAATTACACTATTGTTTCACTGCTTGCTGTTACATAAATGTTTGCAACATCTTCCATTAATGTCATAATTGGCTGAATATTGCACATTAGAAAGGCAAAGTTCTTCTTTAGGAACATGAAAACTCCCAGCTTCAGCTGTCATTGGTGGTTTTACTGCAGAAAAGAAACAGAAGATTTTATTACGGATGTGACTTTGTCTTGTCCAAAACAATGGATAGAGATATAGACAAGTGGGTGGGGAGCACAATTTCAGATTTTATGGTGAATCTAGTCACTTAATTTCTTATTGTTTCTATTGTCCAATTGCTAAAACGTAACAAGCTATGCCTGGTTGTATTGAGGTTTTTTTGAATCAAAAAAAAAAATCAACTAACTCAGCAGTACCCAACAATAGTTACCTACATATCTCAGTGAAGCCTACAGGCAAAACACATTTGTAAGAAATTTGGGAATTGAGGAAATGGACCTTTAGTTCATAGCATATATAATGTGGACCCCAGCCATGCTATTATCCTTTAGTTAACAAGTCATTCCCAGCCTTCCCAATTAGTCTTCCCAGGTATGAGCTATAAAACTCCAGATGATCAATAGCTGATAGCAAATAGAGAAACTGTTTATGATCTTAAGCAAATTAATGCTTATTTTCTTCAGAAAAATTCTGCCCTCATATTTCTCATCTCACAACTAAGAAAGAAATGGATCTCAAAACTTGTAGACTGGCATTAATGCCACAGTTGTATGAGAGATTTCACACATTTTTTCTGAGGCCCATCTGGCAGAAGCCACCATATTTCACAGGCATTATGCTGTCCTGCATTTATGAAAAATATTATTTGAATGAGCAATTGTCAAAACACAATGGTTATAGATTTCTCATGTATTCCTGTCTGTCCATGGATGCTACTATTATCCATAATATTGCATGTCCTGAAGCCCAGAAAATTTGAAATCTAAATAAATTTCATCTTCTTTCACATGTTTGTAGTGAAAGACAGGAGGCTACACATGTGCCAGGATGATGATAATAATAATGTTTTATTCTTGACATCATGTATACAATGAAATTGGTTTAGCCTCTACTGGTGCAATCCATAATAAAAATACAGTGAACTCCGTGAAACGATAGTTAAGGTAAGTGGAACCCACACAGATCTAGACCCTTGTAAGTGGATGGTCCTAACAGCAATACTGATGAAAACAGTCTGATTAAAGTACTTATCTAAATGTCCATTTGTTCTTCAAATTCACTCTGAATGTTGTAAAGCCAGCTGTGAGTGATTCAAATCATGGATTTCCCAAATAATGGTTTTAAAATACCAATTATCAGGCTTTTTCTTTTGCTTCTATTCACCCAGTTTTACTCAGTCCCTTCTTACCTGTAGATACATACAAGAGAAGCAGCAAAGCAAAGGCGAGGAAAAGAAACCTCATGATTGAAGTTGCCTCTGAAATGTCTCCAGCTAGTTCAAAGAAGCAGAACCAAAGAAGAGTTAGGAAGGACAAAAGCCCACCAGATCTGTCTATTTATAACCAGTTATGGTGTCATAAGAATGTGAAATGTAGGATAGATCATTGATGTGACAAACATTGCAAACATGTATTTCCTGTTACTCTCCTTTACTCCTCTCTTATCACAGGAAGGTCTCATGCAGTAACTGCTCAGAATATTGAGCAGCCCACAGAGAAAAGAAACAGCTCATCATCATGAAATTGACTAGTGAATTGGAAAGATAAAGGTTTGAAAAGTCAAAGACTCAGAAAGAACTGGATCTACTGGGCCCAAAAGGAATACCAAGCAGTCACGCTGAGATGACTACTAAAAATCTTACAGCTGGACAGGATCTTGGTTTTGAAGAATTCAGCAGAGAATGAGTTTGTTTTCCTCACATTCCTTTCAAAGCTTTTCCACAAAAATGTTAAAAAGAAAATATCATCTCTCAAGGCTCTGAGTTCAGTAGTTTATCAGTGATTAAATTGTTCATATCACACAATGTGTGTATACATATGGCTGAGTTTATAAATTATGAAGCTCTTTCTTCTTCTTAAATTGATCTTCTTTTCTGGAAGCTTTCAAGAAAAGAAAAATCTTCACACAATAATACATTATTTCTGATACTTTAATTTACATCAGAAAGAGAAAAGAGCTTCTGTAGATCTAATGAACTGTTGGCTAATTATAGTTTTATTCTCTGATTTTGCATTTAAACTTCAGTGGTCTCATAAAATGAAATTTTGTTCTCAGACAAAGACACAGCTTATATAATCTGTCAGATCCCAATAAATTCAGAGCTTATCTTGACTGAGGGGAAAATTAAGGAAAATAAAATCATATTTTGATCTGTCTTGAAGATGGAAAGAAGTGAATGATATCAAAATCTGTGATCCTGACAATAATACATGCTTGTAAAGAATAATCAAAATTCTGATTCATGATTTTTTGAATTGTTATACATATGCTTAAGATAAGCAATAAATATGTTTTATGTAAATGAGTTGATAATGTAATTCTTCATTATTATTAAGTGACAAGGAAATAATGACATATTGAAAAATTCAAAATTTCATATAAAAAAGAATAAAGTTTTATAGGATCAAAAGTGTCATAAAATATTAAATAAATAAAAAAAAAGTCAGATTCCTTTTCTTATACTGCAAATGGGGCTTCTCAATTGAGTTTACCAGATCTGAGCTGTAAAGATCAAGATGATGAATAAGTGGTAAAAATTGAGAAAACTTACTCAAATATCAATGCATGTAGAGCAGCAGAGAGATGCTATGCCATATTTTATCTCATAACTAAAAACAAATGAATCTCACGTCCATTGCAGCAGATGGCATTAATGCCACAGTTGTATGAGACTTCATACCATTCTTTGTGAAGACCAACCTGACAGAAACCACCATCCGTCCTACAGTTTCTTAATTCCCCTGTATTTATGAAAAAATATTCGAGTGAGCAGATGTCTTCAAAACACAATGATATCTTTCGCCTTCAATAAATCAATAAAAGGTGAGAAGAAAGTTTATTTCTTAAGAAAGTTTATCAAGAAGCATTCCCTGGACCCAGCTGTTTTAGGTAATTACTGAGTTCCATCACGGCGAAGGTTGTAGAAACAAGAAGCTCCCCAGTACCTGGATGAAACTGTCATTAGATCCAATCAGAGGTTACAGTACAGAAATTGGTAAATGATTCTGGAGGCCAGGATATCTCTGTTATTAGACTATGTTGTATATGATGTATAGAGCACAGTCTGATGTTAGAGACATAGAAATCTCTGTTTACAGCAGTGAGACTGATTGAGTTGTACTTTTTCAAGTCCCCAGGATAAAACAAAAAGTCAGAGTCTGGATAATCATCAACAGTCATTAAGAATATGCTTTTCAGATTTGACTGTCTGATGTTCCCTTCACTGGGTGATTGCCTGAACTACTGCAATGCTCTCTACATGGGGCTCCTTGAAGAGCACTACCCAGGTCCAGAATGCGGCTGCGTGGGTTATTGAGGGAGCATGATCACTAACACCTATCCCGACTGCACTGGCTACCTGTGGTCTTCTGCGCTTCAAGGTTTTGGTGACGACCTTTAAAGCGCTCCATGGCTTAGGACATATTTACGGGACCGTTTCTGCCTTTCAATCTCCCAGCGACTGCTTCTCACAGAGAACTCTTAGGTGAGCCAAAACAATGTACTGCAGAATTTCTGCTATCCTGTGGAACAGCTTCCTGAGACAATTGCCTGACCTAGGACGAACTTAAAACCTATTTGTTTCCGCTGGACTATTTGATTTTTAAAATTTTAATTTGATTAATTGGGGTTTTAAATTTTTAGTAATTTATAGGATGTAACTGTGTTTTAGTTTTGGCCAATTGAATGAGTTTTTTAAGGGTTGTTTTTAATATTGTCTGTTTTCCTGTATTTTAACTGGCTTTCACCGCCCTGAGTCCTTCGGGAGAAGGGCGGTCTATAAATTATATTATTATTATTATTATTATTATTATTATTATTATTATTATTATTATTATTATTATTATTATTATTATTATTATTTTATTGACTTTTTTTAGCCAGCATATTTCACAGCTGTTTAGCTCTTGCAAAGGACACTACTGTCAACATACAACAAGAAAATCAGTTAAGCTTGAGTTTGCTGCAAAAAAAACAAAGAAAAAAACCTTGAGGAATTTAGCGATAATCTCATATTTCCTGTTGGGAATGTGTAAGATTGGCTGTTGAGCAATGGAAAGGAAGCCTATAGAAATTGCAGCAGTAGAAAAATCTAATGAATAAGTAGCAAATTTTAAGATGCTAAAAATGAAGGGAACTCCAAGCAGAAACTGCCTTAACCGCCCAGCCCTAATGCTGTGGACTTAAGGATACTTATAAAGGGCCAAGGGAGATGTATCAATATGTTCCTGGGAAGAACCAGAAAATTCTCTTTAGACACAGACAATGCTATGAACCTGCAACAAGAAAATCAGCTGCCCTAGAGCAACATGTAACTTGTTTTACACAACACACTTCTCTCTAAGCCCAGGGGAAAAAACATATTTGTGAAAATATAGACAGATGTCTATAGATGTCACATCCTGGACATAAACTGTTTCAATTCCTCCCCTCGGGATGCCACTATAGAGCATTGCCAAAACAATGACTCAGAGAAAGTTTTTAACCCTCTTGCCATCACTCTTTTTTTATTATTTATTTATTTGTCACAACAGTATATATAAGCATAAGCATGAAATAACTATACTACATAAAGCATATATATAATCAGAAGTATGTAATAACTATATGAAATTGGATACTATCAAAAGGAACATTAAGACAGGAACGGTAGGCTCTTATACACACCCCTTACAGACCTCTTAGGAATGGGGTGAGGTCAATAGTAGATAGTTTTTGGTTAAAGCTTTGGGGATTTCGGGAAGAGACCACAGAGTCTGGTAGTGCATTCCAGGCATTAACAACTCTGTTACTGAAGTCATATTTTCTGCAATTGAGATTGGAGCGGTTCACATTAAGCTTAAATCTATTGTGTGTTTGTGTATTGTTGTGATTGAAGCTGAAGTAGCCTTCAACTGGAAGGACGTTGTAACAGATGATTCTATGAGTTAAACTCAGGTCATGTCAAAGGCGGCGTAGTTCTAAATTTTCTAAACCCAGGATTTCAAGTCTGGTGGCATAAGGTACTTTGTTGTAATCAGAGGAGTGGAGAACTCTTCTTGTAAAATATTTCTGGACACGCTCAATTGTGTTAATGTCCTGGAACACCTAAATCTCACGGTGCTGTCATATGTCTAAGTATATTTACCCATGTAGTATGGCTGTATTAGTGTTATCCTCCCCCAGTTTACTCATCCCCTTCTTACCTGTAGATACATAGAAGAGAAGCAGCAAAGCAAAGGCGAGGAAAAGAAACCTCATGATTGAAGTTGCCTCTGAAATGTCTCCAGCTAGTTCAAAGAAGCAGAACTGAAGAAGAGTTAGGAAGACTCCACAAAAAGCCCAGCTGAGATCTTTCTATTTATAACAAGTTATGATGTCATGGCAATGTGCAAATGAAGGGTAGATCATTGATCATTGATACGGCATCATTGATACGGCAAACATTGCAAACATTTTACTTCCTCTTACTCTCCTCTTAAAATGTCACTTCTTTTTTATCCTTTTTATCAAAACCTGTTGCACCCCATTCTTTTTGCTGGATATTTCTTGTAACATGTGCAAGCCTATGGTTTTTATCATGTGCATATTGATGAATCTTCAAATGTCACTTGCAACTTTGCTAAGGAGGATTAAGTAGCTACAAAGTTTGCTGTAATGAAATGCCAAACAATTCATTCAATTGACATGTGTGATTATAATTATACAGCGATGGAGCTAATATTAGCATTAAAATTTGTGCAGTGTTTGCCAATTTGATAAGTGTGTTTGAAGTAATAACAAATATGGAACCTTATGTAATACTTAGCTGTCTTTTGATTGTTAAATATGCAAGCTCATTTATGCAATCACCTATATTTTGAGGAGAGGACAAATTGTAGAAAACTCTTGGGAAACTATGGAGAATAATATATTTGTATTTCCAAGCTCCTTCCTTATAGTCCCAGGGTAGATTTGATTTTTTATAGGTGTGTCTTCAAGTAAATATTAGTGTGTTAAATTCATGGGGTGGAGACACATTAATCCCACTGGAGATATAATCTGTCTTTTTTTTTAAAGGCTTAGAGTTGCACTCCACACATCTGAGAGAGTGAGTGATTATTTCTGTTGATGCTATTGCTGTTGTTGTCAAGCAAGGTGCAATGGATGGGAAAGAAAGTCAAGCAAATGCACATTTCCCCCCTTATTTAGCACCATGTTAAAAAGGACAACACCATTCATCAGGCTTATAAATTATAAGAGCAGGAGAGGGAATCAGCAATTGAGGGGTGAAATTTCACAGAAATCTCTATTAACAAGCATTTCCTTTCCTTCCCCCTTTTCTTTCTTTTCCTTTCCATTCCTTTCCCCTCTTCTCTTTCCTTTCCTTTCTTGCCTTTGAGTCAGTCTTAATACTTGGCAATTGCCTGGATAACTCCCTGCTACATTCTTGACAAGATTGCCAAACTAATTTGCCAGAATCTGCTTCCACGGGCTGTCTTAATCAATGTACCAAACTGATTGTCTTTCTACTTTCTTCAAAACCTAAACATTATTTGCTGCTGGCATTTTCAAAACACTATGTCAGATGAAGTTCCTATTCCATGTTTAATGTTTAATGGAATCTCTGTGGCTCAGACTGGTAAGACAGTTTGTTATTAACAGCAGCTGCTTGCAATTACTGCAAGTTCAAGTCCCACCAGGCCCAAGGTTGACTCAGCCTTCCATCCTTTATAAGGTAGGTAAAATGAGGACCCAGATTGTTGGGGGCAATAAGTTGACTTTGTATATAATATACAAATGGATGAAGACTATTACTTGACATAGTGTAAGCCGCCCTGAATCTTCGGAGAAGGGCGGGATATAAATGCAAATAAAAAAAAAAACTAGAGGATACAAACTGTCCCAATCTAGTAAAATAAGCCAATTACTGAAGCGTTACAATATGGAACTGTGTAAACCAGCAAAAACACCTATGAGTCAGGATTTTAAACATGGTGATATACAAAGTCCTGTATTCAGCAGGGAGATTTATCAATCCTTGATAGGTAGTTTATCTTACATTAGCAATTGGTCTAGACCTGATATTTCCTATTGTGTTAACCAATTAGCTAGATATAATGCAGAAGCAACTGAGAGCCATTGGCAAGCTGCAAAACAGATGCTGAGATATCTGAAGCTAACAATGCATTACTCATTAGATCTAGAACCTAATTGTGATCTTATACTGACTGCATATGCTGATGCTACTTTGGCTACTGATTTAGATAATGCATGTTAGGAAATGCATTAATTGGGTGGAAATCTATCAGGCAAAAGCACATAAGTTTGTCAACAATGGAGGCTGAATTTTCCTGTTTGTCTTTATTGCGCACAGAATTAATCTATTATAGACAATTGATGTTAGATATAGGTTTAACTGTGCATAATCCAATTGTTGTTTTTGAAGATAATCAAGCTGCTATTAAAATGGCAACGAATTTAGCTGTTAAAACGAGATCTAAATATACTGATATTAGATACCTAAATGTAAGGCAATGTATACAGGATAATATGATACAACTGAATTATTGTATGTCAGAAAACAATATCGCCGATAATTTTAAAAAACCGCAGGGTGCGATCAGACATAAAACATGTTGTGAGAGTTATGGGCTGAGATTATAAGCCATTATATATTGACCTGTCCAAAGGGGAGTATGTCAGGAAATTATATTTGCCTAACTAGTTGGCCAGGTGATATATAAACTATGTATGTTTGTAGAAAGGCATGATATTGCTTTAAGGCTGTGCTGCATCATGCAAGCATCCTGATTGGTTGAGCTCTGTAGCCAATGTATAAAAGGTCTATGGCTTATTTGGGAATCTACAGGGACGCTACAGCATTGTAACCTGATGACATGCTGCAACTGTATATTTGAGCTTTATGATCGTTGCTTGATCATGGCTAGTTACTGATTCCTCAAGATACTGACTGTTGTGTATTGAACTGAACTGAACTGAAAGAAGACTTGGTAAGAAGACATTGTAACATCCCTGACTGACTTTACATGTGTTTGACCTTGAATTGTTTTTGGACTATGACTTTGCCTTTTCCCTAAAAGTAAAGGAATATCAAACCCCAGTTTGTCTGCAAGTGACTGCTATTGTATATAACCAGTCTCAGTCGTTTTCATGCATAGGGTTCTCTGCTCAACAGTCCACAACCTTGATTGTGAACCCAGATTACCCTTAACACAGTGCACTTGTCACATTTTGCTCCCATTTAATCTCTTTCCTCCTCCTATTTTGTCCAAAGCACCAAGACCCTGAGAAGGTTTGGGGAGGGAGGGAGGGAGGGAGGGGGAGAGGGAGGGGGAGAGAGAGGGGGGAGGGAAGGAGGGGAGAGAGAGGGAGAAAAAGGGAGTGAGGGGGGAAAGAGAGAGAGAGAGAGAGAGAGACAGGCAGACAGACAGACAGACAGGTCAAAATTCAGACAGCCAGTCGAAATTAAAAATTTCTAAAGAATTAAAATAAATAAACTGTTTTTTCAAATTTTGTAATTGAAAAAGGAAATTGAAAAATTGAAAAAAATATTAAAATACTGAAAAATATTTTTGAAAAAGTGAAAAAAGTGAAAAAAGGTTTTAAATTTTAAAAAAGAAATTGGATTTTTTTTCAAAATTGATTTTTTAAAAAAAAAATGATTTTTTTTTTTAAATTAGATTTTGAAAATTTATGAAAGTTCTTGGCCCTCTATGAAGTGATATTCTTTCCTTTTAGCTGGAAATCTCCGGCTGTTTTTTAGGAGATGCTTTGCTCTTAACCCTCTACTCCCTGCCTACAAAAATCTATCCGTTTCTGTCCAGTATTTTTTGTAATTTTCCTCCCTGACTTCTAGCCCTTTGTTGGGTTTTTGGGTATGATGTACTGATCTGGGCATTCTGCTCCCCTTAGTTGCTGCTCATATAAATGATCCACTGTTACTTTATGCAGACCATTCACCCATTATATCTGGAACCACAACTAGCCTTCAATATACCCTTAATACCTTAGCATGCTAATAGGAACAGTCAGCTTGTGGTAAATGATCAGAAAATCACAATAAAGGAGTCTTGAAGCTCCAATGTATAATAGGGAATGAAAGGATTGAGTAAGGGTTTTACAATATTTGGGTGAGATATTTTAAGACAGAGCTGGAGTTCATTGATTATGTGGTCTTACAGGCCTGATAAAGCCCTTCATCCATTGTCATGTTTTTCCCACAGGAACGATGGAGAATATATTCATGGGACTTTAAAACTAGTCACAGCTAAGTTGCAAATGGGTGTAGAGCCTTCCTGGAATTGCTAAAAGGATTGTATTTAAAAAAGGAGATAGGTTAAACTTTTATTTAAGACTTATTTCACTAAGATTTGAAAACAACTTATTCTATGCTGTAAAACCTGAGCTGTGATCAGTTTGCCATATCTTTCCTCACTCATGGCAGTGGATGATGTCACCCGATGTTTATTTTGTTGTTAAGTTGAATATTTGTATCCATTTCTAAATTTAGGCACTATAGTAAAGGAGAATTGGAAAGTAAGTGAACAAGACTTGAGAGGGAGGAAAATTAGGAAGGTTCAGACTTGATTTCTGATTATTATGTTTCTTACACTTTTGCGTACATTCTGGTTTTGCAAATTATAGTTTCACTTGTGCATATCATTACAATAAATCACATCCCTTTATGAACATAGGTATAAAAGTGTCCATAGTAGTATCCCTCATTTGGTTGCTCTCTCTCTCTCCTCCCCCTCTCCCTCTCCTTCCCTCCATCTCCCTCTCTTCCTGTGTCTGTGTCTGTAACGGATCCTACCTGATGCACGCTCTGATATTTTTTTTCCTTGTAGTTTTCCTTCTGTTTTATGCTGGTGACTGAAATTAATAGAGTAGGTCTTTTGGTCTCTGCACTTAATGAACAGAATGGCTCAGGAAGAGATCTCTCTCATGCAAATTTTCTCTTGCTACATCTTCCATTCTTTTATCAAGAGCCAAGACTATGCTGATACTGAGTTAACAGACAAGGACGTTCTTATTCTAAATAATATCCCACAGTATTTATCTTGAAAACCATAATCTTAAGAGTTTCTTAAGTATCAGAATACTCTGGGTTTTTTATTTTCCATTGTGGGGTCTTAGTTAATAGTTTTTGTTTTGCTCTACTTCTGCTCAAGCAACCACATCAGTTGGAAGACCTCAATGGCAAAATAACTTCTTCAATAAATAAACAGATGGGGAAGAATGGGACTGTGTGACTTTATGGCATAAAGTTTGGTTGAAGAGAGCGAACTGTAGGGAAAGTGGTATGACACACAAACAGACAGACACACTGACAAACTTAAATGAATATACTGCACAATATCTGCAATGCTTGCTTAGCTTTATTTCAAGGACTTTGCCAAATTTTACTTCAATGCATAAATGTTTTCAAGTTTGATAGATAGCAGTTTGATTAATGTAAAGAAAGAAAAAGCGATAGCAGGTTGTAATCTCAGGTCATTGGACATATCTTGAAGACATCCAGGGTTGTAGATGGAGATGATATCATTTTCTGTACAAATGAGATAAAATAATAGTTTGATCAAAGAAAGTTTAAGGTAAAGTCTGTTATCTGAACCTGAAAATCTCTCCTGCCCTTCTTTCTGCCTTTGAAACACCTGTTCCTCTTCAGGTGAATGCCTTGAAATGCTTTGGAGTAAAAATAAGACTATCCCAATCTACATCTGTGACAACTTTATTAGAGGAGTGTTTACTTACTGTTTACAGCATACTTGTCCCGACTTGCAATCCCTTCTCCCATAGTACCAAAAATTTATTGGACAGTGATCATCAAAGCAGCGTCCTCCTAGTCTATGACAGTCCCTCTGGGCATTACCTGTTAAAAGAAAAAGGGTAGACAGAGGAATGATGTAAAGATACTTTGTGATTTAGATTTTTTTTCCTTCTAATACATCACTTTTTTCTACAGAATTACAGGATTCCTATAGAATTCAGTAACTTCCCTCTGACCAAGGAATCCATTTTTGCTAATCTCCCTTCAGCAGCCCCAATATATCTTATATCAAGCCAGGTTTCATGTCTGGCCAGAGCTGAATTGGCAGGTATGCCTGCATATGTTAAGGTTGTATGGAGGGGGGGGAAATCTGATTCACACCAAAGAGAGACCTTGCTGTGCTATGTTTCTCTCCATTATTACTATGGATCATAGTTTGCAAGGAAATAATCCAGAATTATCGTCACTGATTATGCTGGGTGTTTTTGATAAGAACTTGAGTGAGACTGGTTAACTTCCTTTGAACTTCAGAACTTGGTTTTCCTTTGGCTTTCTTCCTCTTCTCTTAATGTTTCTAATGGTGCTCTTCTCTGCTCTTAAAAAGTGGAACATTTGCAACATTTTGCTGCAATATCTTATCTTTTTACAAATTGAATATCAACAGATTCACTAAATAATGAATATTTATTTTTTATTTATGTCAAACTATTTAACACCACAGACAATACATCTTATTGATTGATCATCAATGGTCAAAACTTGGAACTCCAAATCTCAACCAGCAAATGCTCAGTCATATATTGGAAAAAAAAGAACCCAAACACTACATACTAGGACATTCCTTCAGACAATTAAAGATTAGTTTTCATATCAATGATCATGCCAAAGCACACTGCAAATAGCAAAAAAAGCTCAAGAGTTGTAAACCTAATCTTATGTAGCTTCTTAAAAACACTACACTACTAACAGAGCATATAAAACATTCTAGACCAATTTAGAATACAGAATGTCTGGAACTACCACATTTCTGACATCAATACAATTGAACGTGTCCAGAAGTTTTTACAAGAAGAGTTTTATCTGAAACAACAAATACTTATCCACCAGACTGAAATCTTAATTAGAAAACTTAGAACTACTTTCGACAGACTGTGTTTAACTCATAGAATCATCTATTGAATGTCCTTTGTTGACTACTTCAGCTTAATCAAACAATACAAGAGAATAGAAACTCAATGTAACCATTTCAATCTTGATTTAGATATGACTTCTGTAACAGAGTTATTGTGCTTGACACATATGACTCTGTGGTCTCTTTAAATAAGCAACCAAAATTTCTACTATTGACCTAATTCCTAAGAGGACATATATCTAAGACACAAACCATCATGTTCCTGTCCTATTGTTTTATATATATAAAAGGTATATGATAAAAGGTATTGTTATATCCTAATATTTACATATATCTATATATAAAATCATACTTTATATATAGTTTATATATAGTATATAGTTTATATACTATAACTTTTGGGTGATGCTAATATATATTGTTGTGACAAAATAAATAAATAAATAAAATAAAATAAACCTGGTTTTCCTTTGGCTTTCTTCCTCTTCTCTTAATGTTTTTAATGGTGCTCTTCTCTGCTCTTAAAAAGTGGAACATTTGCAACATTTTGCTGCAATATCTTATCTTTTTACAAATTGAATATCAACAGATTCACTAAATAATGAATATTTATTTTTTATTTATTGTTATCTCAATTTTATTTCTTAAAATAACTCAAGATAGCAAATGTATATAACACTCCTTATTCCTCCTATTTCCATGAACACCAAGCAGCTGTCATAAGACATGATGAATACTCTTTAATTTCACAACACATGGACAGATTTAAACATACTTTCAACTGGGGAAGTGTGACCATCGTAGATCAAGCCAAATCCAAAAAAACTAGAAAATTCCTGGCAGCCTGGCACTCCGACAGATTAGCTATCAATGGACACATAGACATAAGCAATATGTACTGACTTTGCAAAAGTAAAATGAACAAGCCAAAAAGGGAATAAAAAGACCAAAACATCTCCCCACCAGCAATCAACATCCAGATTATTTTATATTAACACCAAACTTAACATCTGACCATTAAACGAGAAGTAAACAATACCCCAATCAAGGAAGTGACAAAAAATAAACAATAAACAATACAATACAAAACAAAACAAAACCCCAAGATCACTCCTAACCAATACTAACTGGGCAGACCACTGGAATATAAACAGAGAGCAAATTCCATTACTTTTCGATATTACTTAGTTTGGTCATGAAACAACTGTAAGAAAAAAAAAACAAGCTGAGAAAATACCAAGGATGCCTTCTCCTATTTTATCACAACAGCAATCTCGTGAGGTGTTTTGTGCTGCAAGAAGTCCAAATGTATCCAGCCAGCTTTCACGCCAAAGGTGGGACTAGAACAGTCTCCAGATTTCTAGCTTGGTGCTTTGACCACTGGATGAAACTGGTTCTCTGTTGTCCCTCAAATACATCATTCATAATGTTTTTTGTTGAGAATTTGATATACCAAAACTAAAACGAACCAACAAATAATATACAATAATAAAACCATCAGTTAAGTTTTGTATAGAATAGTGAATCAATGAATTGGTTTTCCAGTCCCTCCTTGATGCCCTATATCTCAAGTTTTAATGAAAAAGGAAAATCAATGGCATATTTTTCCAATTTTTGAATGCTCCTGTTGTCAATAGTCCACAGCGTTCAAAGCTATTTCTTTAACATAAACTAAAAGAAGATGTTGAAGATTATCCTGCTTTCAGTGATGATCATCCTTGCTTAGAAAGTAGTGAGTTATCAGTTTTTTCAAAATTATCAATAATTTGGTTTCTTACCTGGTTCAGACAGGAATGCAAGGAAAAGGAATGAGAACAGCAGATAAAGAATCTTCATGTTGGGATTGGTTCTGGACCAAATCTTACTCCTTGGAGAGGACACAGCTCTCTATTTATGCAGTTATAATGGTTGCATCACACAGCCTCATTGAAATATTGCAACTATTCTTAAATGTTATTGGCATTGTTGTATTTCCTTCTATTGAAACACTCCTGAAGGAAGTCCAATGTTGCAGTTGCATCAAAATAGTTCATTGAAATATTGCAACTATTCTTAAATGTTATTGACATTGTTGTATTTCCTTCTATTGAAACACTCCTGTGGGTTAACTGTTACAAACGTCTTTGCAAGAGCAAGAGAGTTCATTGAATACGTTAGTTACATGGTTCTGCTTATAGCTAAAATACTTTGGAATGATAAATGTTTGGCTCCATTATTGAGTGGTCTGCAGAATTGACATAACTATTTATTTGCAAATGAAACACACACACACACATCTATCTATCATCTTTCCATCTACTGCATCTATGTATCATCTATCTAATCTGTCTGTAATATTTGACTTAAATGTTAGGATTTGGAGATACCTGGATATCTGTACTCAGATTTCTTTGGGGAAGATGATCTGGTGAAAAATAGGAGATTTAAGGTCTTCGCTTACAATGGCAAAATTCATCTGGCATAAGAAGAGATATTGGGAATAAGGAGAATGAAAATGGTATACGGGATGACTATTTGATTGAATCCACTCTTTTGTATATGTATCATTTCTATACTTTGTGTTATCAACACTCTATCTATCTATCTATCTATCTATCTATCTATCTATCTATCTATTTGCCTACCTACCTACCTACCTATCTACCTACCTTTCTAATCTGTGGATATCTGCTTTGGATCCTGGGAATGCATTCCCTGCATCCAATGAAGGATCCTAATGAACAAAAAATGACCCAAACGACTCCAGAATATGCTATAAATGTAATGAGTCTATAGATGAATGTGGTGAATTCAAGAAATGCCAATTATGTACCAATTATGCCCACCACACCTGCCTGAAAATAAACAAATCGATAGTCAATTTCCTGCAAGCAGATCCTACATTTATCCATATATGTCCATCTTGTTTTCCAAAATTCGACTACTTAATTGTCATGTCTGATAGGGTCCATACCATGGAAACAACTATAAAGACACAACAAACTATCATCGATCCCATTGAAGCAAGCTTAGAAACACAAATACTAGCATGTTTAGAACCACATTTCACATATCTTGAAAAAAAATTACAGCACAAAAAAATGAAAACTCAGCAGATCAAAATCTTATCCCAATCCAACAAACGTTACCTAAACCACAAGCTAAACCACAAATATCTGCCAACCAATCAAAAAACTTATCCATACTCATCAAAGATACCATTGAGTGAGAACAAAAACATCAAAATGCTATATTATTTGGATTAGATAACACCAGTGAACCAGATATCACTAAGGTTCGTAACATCATTAGAAACTATAATACACCCACCATTTCCCCTGATGAAATAATTGAAGTCTCCAGAGATGGACCAGAATACAAAAACAGTGATGGCTCAGTAGCGCCTAGATTCTGTAGAGTCATCTGCAAAAATGAGACCAGAAAACGAAAGTTCATTTATGCTATAAATTCAATTGCAAGAACCAACCCCAACCACAGCAAACTTTGATCATGGCCTGATCTATACTGCAACGGATCCGCTCCCACAAACTCCACACAGAACTCAAAAGAAGGCAAGACGAAGGCGAATCTAATCTATACATCAACTACCGCGCTGACTGCATAAAAAGTAAAACCTACAATCAATTGCCCAACATCCAACCCTCCATCATACAGAACTTTCAACCAGCCGTCATCCAAAACGATGTACGCACACCCCTTATTTCCTCTATACCAGCCACTGCTGAACTTAAATGCAAACTGATAAATGCAAGAAGCATTGTAAACAAAATGCCTAAACTTCTCCTCTTGTTAAATGCTGGTACATTCGACATTACATTTGTCTGTGAAACATGGCTGAAGTCAGCCCTCTCTGACTCCATCATCTCAGAAAGAGAATATCATGTTTTCCAGTCGGATCGCGAAACCCGCAGGGGAGGTAGAGTGGCTATCTTTTACAAAAAGTCACTGAATCTAAAAAATATTCAAGTTGCACATAAACTTGCTCTTCCAGAAACCATCCAATATCTACACAAATCTGTACCAAATCTCTAATCTATAATCTGTGTACCATCTGAATCTGAAATAGTATATGGAGATTTAAATGGTAAAAATAATTCATAAGAATAAATGCATAAGAAGAGATATCGGGAATAAGGAGAATGAAAATGGTATACGGGATGACTATTTGATTGAATCCACTCTTTTGTATATGTATCATTTCTATACTTTGTGTTATCAACACTCTATCTATCTATCTATCTATCTATCTATCTATCTATCTATCTATCTATCTATCTATCCATCTATCTACCTACCTACCTACCTACCTTTCTAATCCCTGCATTCCCTGCATCCAATGAAGGATCTTAATAAAGAATTCTTAGATATAGGAACATCACTACAAACAATGATCCAAACGACTCCAGAATATGCTATAAATGTAATGAATCTATTGACAAATGTGATAAATTCAAGAAATACCAATTATGTACCAATTATGCCCACCACACCTGCCTGAAAATAAACAAATCGATAGCCAATTTCCTGCAAGCAGATCCTACATTTATTCATATATGTCCATCTTGTTTTCCAAAATTTGTCTACTTAATTGCCATGTCTGATAGGGTCCATACCATGGAAACAACTATAAAGACACAACAAACTATCATCGACTCCATTGAAGCAAGCTTAGAAACATGAATACTAGCATGTTTAGAACCACATTTTACATATCTTTAAAAAAAATTACAGCACAAAAAAATGAAAACTCAGCAGATCAAAATCTTATCCCAATCCAACAAATGTTATCTAAACCACAAGCTAAACCACAAATATCTGCCAACCAATCAAAAAACTTATCCATACTCGGCAAAGATACTATTGAGAGAGAACAAAAACATCAAAATGCTATATTATTTGGATTAGATAACACCAGTGAACCACATATCACTAAGGTTCGTAACATCATTAGAAACTATAATACACCCACCATTTCCCCTGATGAAATAATCGAACTCTCCAGAGATGGACCAGAATACAAAAACAGTGATGGCTCAGTAGCACCTAGATTCTGTAGAGTCATCTGCAAAAATGAGACCAGAAAACGAAAGTTCATTTATGCTATAAATTCAATTGCCAGAACCAACCCCAACCACAGCAAACTTCGATCATGGCCTGATCTAGCATTACTGCAACAGATTCACTCCCGCAAACTCTGCACAGAACTCAAAAGAATCTAACCTATACATCGACTACTGCGCTCACTGCATAAAAAGTAAAACCTACAATCAATTGCCCAACATCCAACCCTCCATCACCCAAAACATCCAACCATCCATCATACAGAACTTTCAACCAGCCGTCATCCAAAACTAGGTACGCACGCCCCTTATTTCCTCTATACCAGCCACTGCTGAACTTAAATGCAAACTGATAAATGCAAGAAGCATTGTAAACAAAATGCCTGAACTTCTCTTCTGGTTAAATGCTGGTATATTCGACATTATATTTGTCTGTAAAACATGGCTGAAGTCAGCCCTCTCTGACTCCATCATCTCAGAAAGAGAATATCATGTTTTCCAGTCGGATCGTGAAACCCGCAGGGGAGGTAGAGTGGCTATCTTTTACAAAAAGTCACTGAATCTAAAAAATATTCAAGTTGCACATAAACTTGCTCTTCCAGAAACCATCATCTGCAAACTGTCCTTTAACATCACACTTCACTTCTTACTATGCTACAGAGCCCCCGACTACGACACCATTCTCGTGACCCCAACGACCAAAAGTTTTGCTCAATAGATGCAAGAGGAAATCAGCCTGGAAGCTATTGTTTTGGACGATGCGGATCTTATAGTTGGGGGTGATATACTGACTTGGAGTTCCCAAGGATCCTGAAGAGCTAGCCTATCCAACAATGAGAACAATGCTCCACAGTCTGCTCTCATGCTGAGAGAGCCTCAGGCATCACAGGTGACTGATTGACTGATATTGAGTTCTGTAGTAAATAACTATTCTCTATTAACAAATTAACAGATCTCTATTTGACAAATAGAAATACCAGAACCTTAACAGCAATAGCAATAGCGCTTAGATTTATACATCACACCATGGTGCTTTACAGCACTCTCTGAGCAGTCTCTACAACATCAGCATATTGTCCCCAACAATCTGGGTCCTCAGAAGGATGGAAGGATGGGTCAACCTTGACTGGTCAGGATCAAACTCCTGGCAGTGGGCAGAGTTAGTGTGCAACACTGCATTCTAACCACTGCAGCATTACGCATTGATTAGAATGCAGATTAAAACTAATCTAAATGCAGATTAAAGGCAGATTAAAACTAATCAAAATATTTGACACGAAAGTAGATCTACATAAATCATGCTACAACTCATTCAGGCTTGAACATTATCAGCAACTGCACAAAATAAAAATATTTCTTCCAGAAACCAATTGATTGATTGATTTATATGTGCCATTAAGTCATTTTTGACTCCTAGAAACCACACAGATAATTTTATCTCTAACCAGGCCTTTCAGGTCTCCCAAGCATGAGGCAGCTGAAGTCTTTAATGCTGGCCATGATTCTTCCTCAGTTTAGAAATCAAAAGAGAAAATTCAGAAACAAACCCTCAAATGCATACCTGCTCATTTTGGAGAAGCTGAATGATAGTTTAAAAAAATCACCATGTCTGCAGGGAAAGCATTCAATTGAGGTAAGAGTTAAAATGGACGGGTAGAAAATAGAGGAAGGATAATTCCACCAAGGAAGTATACCAGCAAGTAGATAATATCTTCAGAAAGTGTGTAGAAAGCACAAAAATAGACTTGAAAGGAAAGCTAAAAGCAATGAAAAGCTTTTGGTAATATCAGTAGCAAATGGAAGAAGGAAGAGATGGGCCTGCTGTTAGGACACTGTATGTTAGCAGTGTTAAACATTTACAGTTAAAGGCTATGAATATAGAGTTGCTTTTTTCCCATTGTTGTTTGTCATATAAGTTAAAAGGGAAGCAACTACACAATTACTTTCAGACAGTTTAATTGTTGTTTACTCCCTTGCATTCAATGTAAGATCTCTCAGAAAATAGTATTTTTAACTTAGACCTGTACAATTCTATAAAGAAAAATCCTGTTCAATTTGCCAACACATAGATTATTTTCAGTTATCTTCCATTATAAAATCAATGAATCTCCATGTGATATGTGGCTACAATTCCATTCAAAGTATTATCAATCATAATGCACAAACATTGGTTACATTCCTGTATTTGTTTTGTTGTCCAAAAGTGAGAAGTTAAGCTTGTTAACTTCACCTGCCAGTTCCATAGCAACTGATATTTTCCAATATTTCTAAATCTAATGCCAGCCTATAAAATAGTCCTGTTTCATACCTTCAGTGGTTAAGGCAGATGACACTGTTTACTGTTAAACTACAAACCCCTAACTGTTTTAAAGTCTTACTTAAGGAAAAAACAGTTACATTATGGAGAGTGGCAGTTGTTTAATGTGGTCACCAGTCACATTGCCATCATTGAACAATATTGGCCAGTAAAAGACAAACAGTTTCAGCAATTACAACACATGGCTAATGGATTCCATGCCCAACATCCTTTGATGAGGATTGCTTTAGCCTGCTCATAAACCATGGGCAACAATACCACAAGAGACTATCCGGATTCAGGATTGTTCACCTCTCAAGAAGGATGCATACACACACATCACTTCTATTTGAACAATGTCTTATTACAAAATATGTTGTTTTCAACTGCAAACGATTACCAATCACCTTTTAATTTAGTGTCGCTATCCTATATCTGCTATTTCTAGAGTACTTCTAAGTTCCATATTTTTTTCATAATTTATCTTTCTTCCAACTTCTCCTTTACTGTTCTTCCTAAGGTCTAACTAGAAGAATTCTATTTCTTATTATTTCATAATTCCATTATTCTTTCAAATAGTATAATTGCAGTTCTATGGTATGTTAACACCACTTGTTCTGGTCCCAATCCTGCATGCTACCAACTATTTCTTCCTTGGCTAAATTATTTCTGGGTATGTGTCAGTTGATTCAGGTAGCATAGAGATTGGTTACTTGAGCTACTGCCTGTCTCCATAGTATCTACCTGGCTGATTTGACCTGGCAGGATTGGTGCAGTCCTGATTCCATCAATTAGACACTGCCACCTATTGGGGTCCAGGAAGCACTTCTTTTTAACAGCATATAAACAATGGTAGTTAACATAAATCACCTAGAGTCACTGAGTTGGGCAGCATATAATCTGATTCTGATTATATGCTTCTGATTCATGGCATTGAAACTGCTGCAGGTGTTAGTTGCATAGCCGTAGATGTCTCTTAAGGGATATCTAAGAGACATAGGCTACTACTGCTGAGATGACTTGTGTCCCTTACATGTCCTTCAACATGTGAAACTAGTAAAAACCCATTACTGAGGGTCCTACTAACCTATGACTTCCATGAAATCCATCCAGTGTGCCCTTTGCCTTTTCTTCTCCAACCTTTGGCTAAGGCTGCTGGAACTAAGATTCTCTGGCACCTTGTCTTCCCCTAATTCTCAGCTATGGAGGAGCACTTCAGCAGCCCTGCAAAACAGATGTGGACACTTAGGGCTGCAGATATATCTCCTACAGTATTTAGGGTTCATCCTTCCTTCCTTCCTTCCTTCCTTCCTTCCTTCCTTCCTTCCTTCCTTCCTTCCTGTTCCTCTTAAGTTTTGTTCTTCTCTCTTTTAGCGCATTGAACTCTAGCACTTCTATTAATATTCCACTATTAATTTCCCCATTATGTTTTTTTTCTGAATTATATTATGAAATAAGTTGTTTTTGAATAGAATTTGAAAGATAATGTTTAAATATGCATTAAAGTGGATAAATCTTGTGCAGCAGATGTCTCTTGTTTAATCATCAAATTGAGATAAGCATTAAATATTTATACCTGTGAATCTCAAAGACCATCCCTGGCATGGGTTGCAGCATTTTCAAATTCCATAGCAGGTGTGCCTAAGAAGCCATAACATTCATGAAAGCAGAACTCAACCTGCACATGGTTTAGGTGGCTCTGAAAAAAGGATGATCAAGCCACCTATTAAATTAAATTAAAATTCTAGCCAATGTCATCACTTTATCTTTGAGGTGGTTTTCACTTAAAGATCATGATGTTGGTTACATTAGGATAATTTGTACTGCAATACATGAGCCCATCATAGCAGAATGTTATGATGTTTCCCATCACAGAAAGATGACTGGTGTGGGGGGTAGGGGTGTTTACTGGTTTTGTAAAAACCCTCCTTCTCTAATTGTGATGCAGTAAATCCAGATTCTCCTCAGGCACCTTTCCAATCCAACTCCAGTACATGCCACCATCACAAGAAAACCTTCAGCAATGAGTCCATCATTTTGGCCACTGAGGTGGGAGACCCAGCATTTAATAGCTTCTGTGAAGATTCTATTGGTGCTCTCTCCAGAGTGCATGACTAACAGTATGTGGGTGATGGAAGGAGAACCTTAATTCGTGTGACTGCCTAAATATTATCTGCTTCCATATAAATGAATGAATTATTATAAAGTATACAAAAGAAAGCAAATTTTATGTGAGGTCACGATTTCAGTGAGAATGCATTCTTTCTGGTCCAGTCTAGCTTTTGGTTATCAAGCAAATGCCTTCCAAATATATTTGCAATATATAAGTCAACTTTTCTCTTGCAACTTCACCCATTAAAATAATACATATTCTGTAACCATTTTCTAAACAAGAAATTGGCATGTACTTTAAATTCTACCCACTTTAACATAATCAGCTCACATTCTTCCTAACAAAGCCAGAGAACTATATGATATTCCTGTGAAAGAAAAATAAAGAATATATTAAGGAAATTAACATTTATCATAGAATACAAAGACATTTTTTTTAGTGATAGGTGACCTAGCTTGGAAGTGTCCACTGCCCAATGATGGCTTCCAAATAAATAACACAGATCAGCAGTATAAAGATTGTACTGCAGATATCACCCAATAATCAGTCAATATGTACCCAAGTAAAAAACAAAAGGCTTCAAAGAGAACTGTAGGTAAATACATTTTGCAAAGTACGAGTTCTTTCTTCGAGTTCCAAGACAAAATAGCTGAGGGTTTTTCTTAATTGTTATATTATTTAAGTCACAGGAAAACCTCTCCCTGTTTTTTTCAACTGTGTATTGCTATCAAAGCTGTTTGAATAGATTGAAGAGAAGAGAAGAGAGAGAGAGAAGAGAAGAGAAGAGAAGAGAAGAGAAGAGAAGAGAAGAGAAGAGAAGAGAAGAGAGAAAAAGAAAAAATTGTTTAAGTAATCCAAATCAGGAACTATTGGTAAGCCACATACATGCTCAGTTACAATTTCTCTCTCATATTCTTTAAGCAACAAAACAAAAACCGACCACCTGTTTCCCAATTATATGCATACTTGCTAGAGAAGAGTTGATTATGTTATGAATGCAGGTTACACAATGCGTACAATGAAAGAATGAACAGTATGAGGGAAGAAGGAATAAATGGAAGAATGAAGGAAATTGGCTGAAAGAAATAAATTATGAAAAAGAGGCTAAGTAAACAAACAGAAAGTGCAGAACATAATTCTGGAGTATCAACAGTATTCTCTTACCTGTAGCAATGTGGAAAAGAAGAATGACTAGAGGGGAAAAAAGGAAATAACCTCATTGCTGAGGGTTTTTTTCTTAATGCTTACAGTTACTGGAACAAAACCACACTAAAGATCTAGATCCAAATATCAGAAGATGTTTCTCTGTTTATAGAAATGTGAAGATAAATGTGGTTCCTAGAAAATTGCGTAGTATACATTTTTAAAATGAAATAGCATAAACCATCTGACAATTTCATATTGAAATAGAAATTATCTAGAATAATTTAAACCGGATCAATCAATGGCCTACCCTACAGGATCTTCCTGAGTTCTATAGTTTTGTGAATTTGTGATATTGTGACCCCAGCTCAGGGATGAACCAGCAGGTTCTGACAGGTTCTGGAGAATGAAGGAAATTTTGGGCAGTTTGAAGAACTGGCAAATACCACCTCTGACTGGTCCCAGAGTGGGGTGGGAATAGAGATTTTGCAGTATCCTTCCCCTGCCATGCCCACCAAGCCACATCAGGCCTACCAAGCCATGCTCACAGAACCAATAGTAAAAAAAAAAAAAAAAAATTTCACCACTGCCCCAGCTATAAGTTTAACAGCATATTTTTACAACGCTTACTGTTTTGAAACAACAAAAATGCCGCACATTAGCCATTAAGATTTTTTTTTCAGAACTTAGAGAGAATTGTTTTTCAGATTTTTTGCACCTTCACTTTGATTCCAAAGTCTTAAGGAAGATACAATGCTGATACTTTATGGAGCAGGGCTGTTAAACTCGCCCAGGGCCAGATATATCAGACTCCAGACACCCTTCCTTTGGGGAAAAGTCCTTCTGTCATATGACTCACTGACGATGTGAGTTGACACTCAGCTAGAGATATAATAAATGCCAAGGAACATTGCTACAATGGTCAGCCCATTGTTTTTTATTAGTTTGACATTAATACTATGGTGAACAAAGTTCTTGGAGAAAATATGATTTTAAATTATTAATAGAGTCCTAAATGTTGAAAATATACAAAGTATTTTATCACTAGATTTTTTTGAAAAAAATAGGAAAATTTTGTCACATATAAAGTACCTTAATAAAGATGAATTTCCTTCTTGCCTTCAGGAAGATTAACATTTTTCTTTACAAGGAAGCTCAGAGTGCAACAGCCATCCACTGCAACCTTACAGTATCTACTCATAAATCATTCCCATTGAATACAAATACTTGTTTTAATGCAAGTGTCTGTAGTTGCTTAGGAAGTTATAAGACATAAGGAGGGACTCAGAGAACACTGTGAGTTTAAGGCAACTCTATATGATTGTTTTTCATGTTCAAAGAAGACACTCTGTTGTTCATGTCTTCTGTGGACACAGTCCCAGTCTTGTCCAGCAGTCCAGCATAATCGGGGAACCAGAATTCCATTGTTGTATATATGTAGGTGTTATTCTGTTTATGGTTTTCTCAGCCAGCAACATATTTCTAAAACAAGTGGAGGCTTCATGCACAAAAGGCTCACCAGTGGGTTCTGTCAGCAGCTACAGCTTCTAGTTCCTTTGTTAGTTCAAACATTTTTAGACTGGACTTCAACTCCCAAAGTTCCTCAGCCAGCTTTGCTGGGAGTTGAAGTCCACAAGTCTTAAAAGAGCCAAGTTTGCAGACCCTGCTATTGAATGCTTTAGTGGCATAAAGTTTCTTTCACAGTGTTTCAGCACTTGCATGATCAATCTTGAAGTCTCTTCCAGACTCAAATGCAATATAGCAACCTGAGAGGCATATGTCAGTCATCCATTCTGCTGACATGTCTCCATCTTATCTGGCCTCTGATAATTAGGAAGTCACTGCTGGACTTTGCATGATCCAAGACCTCCAGGTTGGAGACACTGTCTGGCCAACAAATGCCAAGGATAGAACGAAGACTGCACAGGTGAATTTTTCCAGTTGTATGTGCCTTTGATACAGTATCTAGGACTCACATCCACCTTGAAGGGAAGGGATAAGAGCTCTGTAAACTTTTAGCTTTGTGAAAACATGGATGATGTGTTGATTGAACACTCTAGTACCGTGATGGCAAATCTGGCACACATGCCAGAGGTGGCACACAAAGCCCTCTCTGTGGGTACACATGTCACCAGCTGCTCTTGGTTTCCAGCTCCACATGTGCCAGCCAGCTAGTATTCTGCGCAGCTCAGGAAAATAGCCTGAAAACAGCCAAACACCAGGCAGTTTTTCAGGCTGTTTTCTGTCATCAGCCATTTTGACAGTTTGGAGTTTTCCAAAAAACAGCCTGAAAACAGCCTGAAAATGGCCTGAAAACAGCCTGGAAAATGGCAAATGGCAAAAAAACCAGGTATGTCATGCCAGCCAGCTGGTCTTCCTCCTCAGTACACAATCCCCAGACATCAATCATCATCAGCTACTGATCAAGAAATTTAATGGATAGATCAAATGTTATCTAGATACTAGAAAAAAATGAGAAACATCCCTCCCTTTGCAGGAATTCTAAAATGTGCAGTTCTAATTTCTTTTTGGGGAAAAGCTTTTTAATTTCAATCCAGAAAATAATTATTAGTATCATGAGATGGGCAAAGCCACAAGAAATGAGATTTTAGTAATTGCTAAGATTCCAATATGCCAATTTCCTCTTTATATTTTATGTAGTTTGACTGTCAATAATCTCTTAAGAGGTCTGTCAAAGGTCTTCATTAGCTTTTTGATTGTTTATATTTTTTAATATTTTTATTTCTTTTTGTTATTATTCAAATTTAAACTTCTGTCATAAATTCAGGAGGCAACCTCCATCCTTGTACAACAACATTTCAATCAATACTTTGTCACTTTCCTTCTCTTGTCCCTCTCCTTCAAATGCTTATATACTGTATATATTCTCTTGTAGCCTCTCAAAAAGTTTTGTGAACCATCTCATATACATATGTATATGTATATGTACAAGAATAGATACAAATATTCATTATATTTAGGCGATGAATTGCCCTTTAAATTCATTTAAATCAGATCCTAGATTTCCATAGTTTACAGATTCTTACAACTCAGAAGGTTGAGTGGAGTTTGAAATAATCAAGATATGATACAAACTTGAGGAATTTAGCGATAATCTCATATTTCCTGTTGGGAATGTGTAAGATTGGCTGTTGAGCAATGGAAAGGAAGCCTGTATCAATTGCAGCAGTAGGAAAATCTAATGAATAAGTAGCAAATTTTAAGATCTAAAAATGAAGGGAACCCCAAGCAGAAACTGCCCTAAATGCCCAGCTTTAATGCTGTGGACTTAAGGATACTGAGATGCATCAATATGTTCCTGGGAAGAACCAGGAAATTCTCTTTAGACATAGATACTGCTATGAATCTGCAACAAGAAAATCAGCTGCCCTAGAGCAACATGTAACTTGTTTTATATAACGCACTTCTCTCTAAGCCCAGGGGAAAAGCATATTTGTGAAAATATAGACAGACCCCTCACATCCTGGACATAAACTTTTTCAATAGTGGGATGCCACTATAGAGCATTGCCAAAACAACTAGACTCAAAGACAGTTTTTAACCCTCTTCACTCTGCTAGAACATCTAATTCTCACAGTGCTGTCATATGTCTAAGTATATTTACCATGTCGTATGGTTATATTAATGTTATCCTTTCCAACTTTTCTACTACCTTCTCTTATTGGTATCGCTATTATGATTATTATTACTCTGTTGTTTTGTATGTACACTGAGAGCTTCTGTACAGGAGACAAATTCCTGGGTCACGCTTCGCCAAAGAAAGGATTCTGTTCTGTTCTGTTCTGTTCTGTTCTATTCTATTCTATTCTATTCTATTCTATTCTATTCTGGTATGGGGGAACTTGACGGCATTGACAACTCCCATAAAAAGGGGGACAGGCTTTTGATCACTTGTTTATTCTTACCATTTTGACTTTTCCTGAGAACACTTCCTTCCTACCATCCCCAACAACCCTCTTAAAAAGGAATAATCATACCTTCCTGCAACTAAAGAAATAAGGTCTGTAGATAGGTCAATGGGAGCCACTTTGGCATGGTTGTTATATGCCAGGTCAGAAACCTGGAGATCATAAACTGTAGATCTGCCTTTGGCACAAACCAACTGGCTTATCCTGTGCCACTTATTCCCTCTCAACCATAGGAGGGAGGTAATGGCAGACCATTTCCAAATCTTGCCAAAAAAATTGCAGGGATCTGTCCAGGCATTTGCCAGTAGTGAACAGTGATTCATTTTAGTATGGTCTAATGGGTTTCACAAGTCCATTTTCACATAATCAACACCGTTGTATTAATTATTTCATCATCTAACAAGCAATAAAATTTTGAGCCTAGTAGCTAAGTGGGTCCATTAGCAGAAAGATTGATGGAGAAGGACAGCTGGTCTGATTAAACCACTTATCTAGGGCTGCATCTGTTCTTTGGAGTTGCCTCTAAATGCTGTGAAACCAGCCATATGTGATTCAAGTTGTGAATTACCCTCAAAAGTGGGAATAATTTTTTTTAAAAACCTTATTTCTTTCATGCTTTCTCTTTTTCCCATTCTGCTTCTATTTCCCCCACTTTCCCAGTTTACTCAGCCCCTTCTTACCTGAAGATACATAGAAGAGAAGCAGCAAAGCAAAGGCGAGGAAAAGAAACCGCATGATTGAAGTTGCCTCTGAAATCTCTCCAGCTAGTTCAAAGAAGCAGAACTGAAGAGTTAGGAGGACTTCACAAAAAGCCCAGCAGAGATCTTTCTATTTATAACAAGTTATGATGTCATGGCAATGTGGAAATGGAGGGTAGATCATTGATCATTGATACGGCATCATTGATACGGCAAACATTTATTTATTTATTTATTTATTTATTAAATTTTTATACCGTCCTTCTCCCGAAGGACTCAGGGCGGTTTACAGCCATAATAAAAAACAACAGCAATATACACATAAAACCATAATTAAAAAACTTATTATACAAATGGCCAAATTAAAACATTTAAAATAAAACCCCAAATTATAGAATGTTAAAACATTAAAACTAATTAAAATCCTATTAAAATCCTATGCCAGTCCTGCACAAACAAACCAATAGGTCTTCAGCTCTCGGCGGAAAGTCTGAAGGTCCGGCGGTTGCCGGAGTCCAGGGGGAAGGTCGTTCCAAAGGGTGGGAGCCCCCAAAGAGAAGGCCCTCCCCCTGGGGGCCACCAGCCAACATTGCTTGGCAGACGGCACCCTAAGGAGTCCCTCTCTGTGCGAGCGTACAGGTCGATGGGAGGTATTCGGTAACAGCAGGCAGTCCCGTAAGTACCCTGGCCCTAAGCCATGGAGCACTTTAAAGGTAGTCACCAACACCTTGAAGTGCACCCGAAAGACCAAAGGTAGGAGAGCAGGAGAGGTGTTACATGGGAGCAACGTGTGGCTCCCACTATCACCCACGCAGCTGCATTCTGAACCAACTGGAGCCTCCGGGTACTCTTCAAGGGGAGCCCCATGTAGAGAGCATTACAGTAGTCCAAGCGAGAGGTAACCAGAGCATGAGTGACCGTGCATAAGGCATCCCGGTCAAGGAAGGGGCGCAACTGGCGGACCAGGCGAACCTGGTGAAAAGCCCTCCTGGTGACGGTCGTCAAATGATCTTCGAAAGACAACTGTCCATCCAGGAGGACGCCCAAGTTGCGCACCCTTTCCACTGGGGCCAATGATTTGTCCCCAACATTGCAAACATTTTACTTCCTCTTACTCTTCTTCTTAAAATGCCGCTTCTTTTTTATCCTTTTTATCAAAACCTGTTGCACCCCATTCTTTTCATTGGATATTTCTTGTAACATGTGCAAGCCTATGGTTTTTATCATATGCATATTGATGAATCTTCAAATGTCACTTGCAACTTTGCTAAGGAGAATTAAATAGCCACAAAATTTGCTGTAATGAAATGCCAAACAATTCATTCAGTTGACATGTGTGATTATAATTATACAGCGATGGAGCTAATATTAGCATTAAAATTTGTGCAGTGTTTGCCAATTTGATAAGTGTGTTTGAAGTAATAACAAATATGGAACCTGTTAAGTTTGGGCAATGACGAGGCAGGAGACGATACAAGTGACAACAGCTCTTTGGTTTATTGTGATCCCAGCAAAAACCAACAGGCAAAACCCCCTCTTTAAATAGTATTTTGGCTGAGGCATCAGCCAATCAGCAACGTGCATTTTCCAAATTTCCTCCTAAAATTCAAATACATTACACTCCTCCTCCCAGAACACATTGTACCATATTTACATAGATTTGCATGTTATTTTTCCACGTAGTCACGCAGGTAGACAGGGCGTCTCCTAACTCTTTCTGACCTGCAATTCATTCCCTGGGAGTGAGTCGAGCTGGTCGGAGGGACTGTTTGTTCCTCCCAGCTCTCCTCTGAGCCATCCGGCCCTGGATTATTGGCAGAGTCGTCCCTGCTGTCCTCTGGAGGAGCCGGTTGGCATCGCTGGACTTCTTCAGACTCAGCTAAGTCCTCCGATCGCCTCGGGGTTGAGTTAGCTGTTGGTTCAAATATTGGGTAGTCAGGGTCTGGCAGTTTGGTTTCTGGATTGATTTGTATTCTTTTCAGAATTGATCTATGTGGCGTCTCCACACTGGCCATCCCCATGTCCACTATGTATGACTTTGGGCCCGTCACTCCTAATTGTTCCCTTTAGCCACGCTGGGCCCTCACTATAGTTATGTGCCCATACCGGGTCACCTGTTGTCATTGTTCTGGTTTTTCCTTTGTGCTTTGGTACCCATCAGGGAGTATGTTGGGTTTAAATGATCTAGGGGCACCGAGTCTTCTACCCATTAATAACTCCGATGGGCTGAGGCCTGTGGTCACACAGGGGTTCTATGTTGGACTGCCAGGAAGGTATCAATTTTGGATTGCCAATCTCCTGGGCTAATTCTAGATAGCGCTTCTTGGCACTGCGACGAAACGCTCTGCAAGTCCGCTCGCCGGGTGGAAAGGTGCCGAGAGGACATGTCGGATGCCCTCTTCGCTAAGTACCCTCAAACTGGGTGGCCGTGAATTGTGGGCCATTATCGGACACTAGAGTGTCGGGCAACCCGTGTGTCACAAATAGATGCCTCAATACTGTGATTACAGCTTCCGCTGTTGTGGTTTTCATGAGTAAAATTTCTAACCACTTGGTAGGCATCTACCACAATTAAGAAGGTCTGCCCATGGAATGGCCCGCAAAATCTATGTGATCCTGGACCAAGGACCCTGGGGTTTCTCCCACTCTCTTATGGGGGCTGTTGGGGTAGTGGCCTTGATTCTTGACATGTTTGGCATTTCACCCAGTCGCTAATGTCTTTATCCATTTGTGGCCACCACATAACTTCTCGCCAGGCTTTTCATCCTCACAATTCGGTGGCCCACATGCACAGTTCCAACACATGCCCTCGTAATTTCTCCGGAATAACCACTCTATCCCCCATAACAGACAACCCCTTGTACTGACAGTTCGAACGTTTTTTGTAAAGTCTTTGAACGATCCCCGGTGCAGTGGCCATCCTCTGCACCCAACCAATCACAGTTCTTATGATAACGTCTTTTGTAAGATGCCCTAGTCACTTCCTTAGATGTGACTGGGCCAGAGTCCAAAGAGTCAATTAACAAGACGGGCGTCCTGGGGTCGGGTCTTCTACAGTCTCTGGCAAGGCATCTACTTAAAGCGTCCGCATGTCCCAAATCCTTTCCCAGGCGGTGAGACAGTTTGTAGTATGCTGCCAGGAAAATAGTCCAACGGGTCAGCCTGGGTGATAATGCAACCGGTGTTGGACGGTCCCCGCCAAGAGTCCCAATAAAGGTCTGTGGTCTGTGACTATTTCAAATTGCCGCCCAAACAGGTACGTGGAATTTTTAACCCCAGAAACTATAGCCAGGGCTTCCGGTCTAGTTGGCTATAGTTCCTTTCCGCTGCTGACATTGTGCAGGAAAAATATGCTATGGGGGCTTCTGAACCGCTCGGTAACCTATGGCTGAGGACAGCCCCTACCCGTAGGGTGATGCATCACAAACTAGTACTAGTGGCAGCATCCCATTGTACTGATTAGAGGCTATCGCTGGACAAGAGATTCTTAATGCCTCAAATGCCTTAGCCTCAACCCTGCCCCAAGTCCAAACAGTTTTTTCGCTAGCAGTTTATGTAGCGGTTCAGCTACTGTGCCTTATTTTTAAAAATACCGCATAGAAGTTTACAAGCCCCCAAAATGCTTGTAATTCTGTCCTGTTTTTTGGAGCCGGAGCCTTTTTTATGGCTTGCACTTTGCTCTCAGTTGGGTGGATGCCTTCTCTGTCTATCCGGTATCCCAGGAACTCTACAGATTCAACTCCTATCTGACATTTGTTGAGTTTAACCCTAAGTCCTGCAGACCTGAAAATGCTCAAAACTTTCCGTAGTTTTACCCCTAACTCTTCTAAGGTTTCGGCTGACACCAGTACATCGCCGAAATATGGGACTACCCCCGGTAGACCCTGTAGGAGTCGTTCCATCAGGTTTTGAAATAACCCGGGGGCTACGCTAACTCCAAACTGAAGTCGAGTGCATTTAAAAGCGCCCCGATGTGTGACAATCGTCTGCGCTTCAGCAGTGTCATTGTCTACTGGTAATTGTTGGTAGGCTTGAGCCAGATCGAGTTTGGCGAAAACCCGTCCTTGGCCTAACGAGTGCAACAAATGTTGCATTACTGGAACGGGGTATGCACTCTTTTGCAAGGCTTTGTTAAGCGTTGCCTTATAGTCAGCGCAAATCCGGACAGATCCATCCGATTTGACTGGGGTCACTATTGGTGTCTCCCATTTTGCATGGTCGATGGGGACTAGTATCCCTTGGCTTGCTAGTCTGTCTAGTTCCCTGTCAATCTTTGGCTTTAGGGCAAACGGGACCCTCCTAGCTTTTAACCTAATGGGGGCCACCTGGGGGTCCAAATTGAACGAGATGGGGGTCCCCACGTACTTGCCCAGGCAGTCTTGGAAGACGTCCTCGAATTCGTTCAGCAATTCATCCTTCAGGTTGACTCCGTTTCTGTAAACCACGGTTACTTCCATCCCCAAGGCTCTGAACCAGTCCAGGCCTAGCAAACTGGGAAGGCTTCCATCTATGATGGTGATCGGCAGGGTTTTCTTAAAATGTCCATATCTCACTCTGATGGACGTGACTCCTCAAACAGGGATTCGGTTTCCCTGGTAGTCTTGCACTCTCAGCTTTTTCTTTATTTTTCATTTATTATTTTATTAGATTTTTATACCGCCCTTCTCCCGAAGGACTCAGGGTGGTGTACAGCCAGATAATAAAAACCCACAATATACACATTAAAACAGAATTTAAAACCAAACATATTACAAAGATGGCCAAAATTTAAAAAATTTAAAAACCTAAAATTCATAAATACCCCCAATTAAAATTTAATAAAACTTTTAAGCCAGTCCCACTTGAATAAATAAATGCATTTTCAGCTCACGGCAAAAAGTCCGAAGATCAGGCACTTGGCGTAAACCAGGGGGAAGTTCGTTCCAAAGCGTAGGAGCTCCAACAGAGAAGGCCCTACCCCTGGAGGCCGCCAGCCAACATTGTTTGACGGACGGCACCATGAGAAGACCCTCTCTGTGTGAGCATAAGGGTCGGTGGGAGGCATAAGGTAACAGCAAGCGGTCCCATAAGTACCTGGGCCATGGAGCGCTTTAAAGGTGGTAACCAAGATCTTAAAGCGCACCCAAAAGACCACAGGAAGCCAGTGCAGACTGCGTAGGAGTGGTGTTACATGGGAGCAACGAGTGGCTCCCACTATTACCCGCGCAGCTGCATTCTGGACTAGCTGCAGCCTCTGGGTGCACTTCAAGGGCAGCCCCATGTAGAGACCATTGCAATAATCCAAACGAGAAATGACAAGAGCATGAGTGACCGTGCATAAGGCATCCCGGTCAAGGAAGGGGCGCAACTGGCAAACCAAGCGTACTTGGTGAAAGGCCCTCCTGGAGACGGCCGCCAGGTGTTCATCAAAGGACAGCCGCCCATCCAGGAGGACACCCAAGTTGCGTACCCCCTCCATTGGGGCCAATAACTTGCCCCCAACAGTCAGCCGCGGTTGCAGCTGGATGTGGATGTGCCGGCATCCACAGCCACTCCATCTTGGAGGGATTGAGCTTGAGTCTGTTTCTCCCCATCCAGACCCGTACGGCTTCCAGACACTGGGACAGCACTTCGACAGCTTCGTTGCGGTGGTCTGGGGTGGAAAAGTACAGCTCCGTGTCATCAGCGTACAGATGGTAACTCACCCCGAAACCACTGATGACCTTCACCCAGCGGCTTCATGTAGATGTTGAACAGGAGAGGCGAGAGAATCGACCCCTGAGGCACCCCACAAGTAAGGTGCCTCGCGGTCGATCTCTGCCCCCCTGTCAACACCATCTGCGACCGGTCATAGAGATAGGAGGAGAACCACCGATAAACGGTGCCTCCCACTTCCAAACTCTCCAACCGGTGCAGCAAGATACCATGGTCGATGGTATCAAAAGCCGCTGAGAGATCTAATAGGACCAGGGCAGAGGAGCAACCCCTATCCCTGGCCCTCCAGAGGTCATCCACCAATGCGAACAAAACTGTTTCCATATTATGACCGGGCCGGAAGCCGGACTGGAACGGGTCTAGATAGAGAGCTTCATCCAGGTACTGGGGAAGCTGCCATGCAACTACACTCTCTACAACCTTCGCCACAAACGAAGGTTGGAGACTGGACGATAATTCCCCAAAATAGCTGGATCCAAGGAAGGCTTCTTGAGGAGGGGTCTCACCACCGCCTCTTTCAAGGCGGTGGGGAAAACCCCTTCCACCAATGAAGCATTTATAATTCCCCGGAGCCAGCCTCGTGTCACTTTCTGAGTAGCCAGTACTAACCAGGAGGGACACAGGTCCAGTAAACATGTAGTTGCATGTAACCTCCCCAGCAACCTGTCCACGTCCTCGAGAGCCGCAGAATCAAACTCATCCCAAACAACCTCAACAAGACGTGTCTCTGTCATCTCGCTTGGATCATCGCAATTTTGGTCCAAACTATCCCGAAGCTGAACGATTTTATCATATAGATAACTGTTAAACTCCTCAGCACATCCCTGTAAGGGGTCATCCCGCCCCTCCTGATGAAGAAGGGAGCGGGTCACCCGAAACAGGGCGGCTGGACGGTTATCTGCCGATGCAATGAGGGTGGAAACGTAAGAACGTTTCGCCTCCCTCATTGCCACTAGATAGGTCTTAGTAAAAGACCTCACTAGTGTCTAATCAGCCTCGGAACGGCTAGACCTCCAGGCGTTTCATCTCCCTCAGCTCCTCAGAAAACCAAGGAGCCAATTGAGATCTACGCCGGGTCAGAGGCTGCAAAGGCACGACACGGTCCAAAGCCCCAGCCGCGACCCGTTCCCAGGCCGCAACTAGTTCTTCAGTTGTGCCGTGGGCAAGATCCTCAGGGAACGGCCCAAGCTCCGTCCGGAACCTCTCAGGGTCCATCAGGCGCCTGGGACGGAACCAACGCATTGGCTCCGTCTCCCTGCGGTGGTGAGCGGCGGTCCGAAAGTCTAGGCGAAGAAGAAAATGATCTGACCATGACACCAGTTCCGTCACTAAATCTCCTAATTCCAGATCATTAAATCACTGTGCAGAGATAAAAATCAAGTTTAGTGTGCCTCCCCCAGTGTGTGTAGGGCCATCAGTTACTTGAATCAGGTCCAAGGCCGTCATGGAAGCCTGGAACTCCTGAACCACCGTTGATGACAAGCCGGCCGATGGCAAGTTGAAATCCCCCATGACCAAAATTCTGGGAATCTCAACTGCCACCCCGGCAAGCACCTCTAGTAGCTCAGGTAGGGCTGTAGTCACGCAGCAAGGAGCCAGGTACGCGATCAACAGACCCATCTGATTCCTATGGCCCCACTTCACAAGGAGGGATTCACAACCAGCTATCTGAGGCACAGTGGACTCCCTCGGCTCTAGGCTTTCTTTAATCACAACCGCCACCCCCACCCCACCCCTATCTTGGGCCCTCGGCTGATGGAATGCATGGAAACCTGGAGGGCACAGTTCAACCAGGGGTACACCCCCCTCTGTGCCCAACCAGGTCTCAGGTTTTGAGTTTGCAGCTGGCGTTTCGCAACGTTGGGCAGGTCCCTCGCAATGGTGTCCCAAGACATAATCGTAATTGATGAGCCGGTATCCACCTCCATCTTACACGGTACTCCCTCGATGTAAGTCTTGGTGAATATCTTCTTTTCCAGCCGTGTCGATGCGTGGCCCACTCTTACAGTGGTCTGGTTCAATTTCGCGCCTTTTTTGAATGGACCAATCCCTGGCCGTCTCACTGATCCGGTGCCCTGCTGATTGGCCGGTTTGAATTTTTGGCGGGAATGTTGAGGGGCTCGGCAGGCCTGAGCTATGTGTCCTTTCTTTTCACACCGCTGACAAATTGCGTCTTTGAACTTGCAATTCTGTCGTTGGTGTTGGCCTCCACAGCTCACGCACTCGTCCCGGTCGCTTCTCTCCGGCCTCCCGGTGTGGAAAACTTCTTCCTCTTCTTCACCCTCCGATTCGGCCCGGATTTCCTCGCTGTGGACTGGCGTTGTTTTTGCCACGACATTTGGTGTGTTCGGCTTTTGTAAGGTTTCCACCACTTTGGTGGACATCTCGTATGCCCTGGCCTCATCCAGGGCTATTGCCAGGGTTAGGTTGCTCTTCAACAGCAACAGCCTCTGTAGTCGGATGTCCCTGACCCCACAGATGAGTTGTTCTAACAAAGAGTCCTCCAAATCTCTGTACTCACAATGGTTTGCGGCTTTTTTTAGCGCGGCCATGTACACGCTTATCTATTCGCCCTCTCGCTGAACCCTTTGCCTCAACTCGAACCGTTGTATAAACTTTGATGGCACCGGCGCGTAGTGTGCTCGTAGTGTCGTCTGTAACGTTTGCCATGGCACCGACTGTACCGGCGTTGGTTCCGACAGCGATTCGGCGGTATCGAAAACTTCTGGTCCACAGTGGCTCAGGAAGTAAACGCGTTTCCGATTATCCGAGACTCCTTGCAGTTCATTCGCTTCGAGAAAACACTCGAAACGAGCCATGTACGACCCCCATTTCTCCTTTGCCGGGTCAAATGGCGCTGGCGGCGTATAGCTTGACATCGCTATATTTCCGCCCTTAATACTGGCTGGGTTTTAAGGTCCGTTATTCCTTCAGTTCTTTTCCTAGTCTCGCTGCCTCAAAATCCCATCCTCGTCGCCAATGTTAAGTTTGGGAAATGACGCGGCAGGAGACGATACAAGTGACAACAGCTCTTTGGTTTATTGTGATCCCAGCAAAAACCAACAGGCAAAAACCCCTCTTTAAATAGAATTTTGGCTGAGGCATCAGCCAATCAGCAACGTGCATGTTCCCGCCCAAATTTCCCTCCTAAAGTTCAAATACATTACAGAACCTTATGTAATACTTAGTTGTCTTTGATTGTTAAATATGCAAGCTCATTTATGCAATCACCTATATTTTGAGGAGAGGACAAATTGTAGAAAACTCCTGGGAAACTATGGAGAATAATATATTTGTATTTCCAAGCTCCTTCCTTATGGTCCCAGGGTATATTTGATTTTTTTATAGGTGTGTCTTCAAGTAAATATTAGTGTGTTAAATTCATGGGGTGGAGACACATTAATCCCACTGGAGATATAATCTGTCTTTTTTTTTAAAGGCTTAGAGTTGCACTCCACACATCTGAGAGAGTGAGTGATTATTTCTGTTGATGCTATTGCTGTTGCTGGCAAGCAAGGTGTAATGGATGGGGAAAGAAAGTCAAGCAAATGCACATTTCCCCCTTTATTTAGCACCACATTAAAAAGGACAACACAATTCATCAGGCTTATAAATTATAAGAGCAGGAGAGGGAATCAGCAATTGAGGGGTGAAATTTCACAGAAATCTCTATTAACAAGCATTTCCTTTCCTTCCCCCTTTTCTTTCTTTTCCTTTCCATTCCTTTCCCCTCTTCTCTTTCCTTTCCTTTCTTGCCTTTGAGTCAGTCTTAATACTTGGCAATTGCCTGGATAACTCCTTGCTACATTCTTATTTATTATTTATTTATTTTATTATTTTATTATTCAAACTTTTATACCGCCCTATCTCCCGAAGGACTCAGGGCAGTTTACAGCCTTATAAAACATAAAATATAATATAAATACATGTTAAAACAACATTTAAAAAACTTATTCCATTAGGCCAAATTTAAAACTATAGTTAAAATACAAAACCCCATTATAGCTCAAGGATAGCTCAAGGGCTGGGATAGCTCAGGCAATAGAGAAGCCTGTTATTAGAACACAAAGCCTGCAATTACTGCAGGTTCGAGCCCGGCCCAAGGTTGACTCAGCCTTCCACCCTTTATAAGGTAGGTAAAATGAGGACCCAGATTGTTGGGGGGGCAATAAGTTGACTTTGTAAAAAATATACAAATAGAATGAGACTATTGCCTTATACATTGTAAGCTGCCCTGAGTCTTCGGAGAAGGGCGGGGTATAAATGTAAACAAAAAAAAAATTAAATTTATAAAAAATCAAACCCTAGGCCAGCCCTGCACGGATAAATAGATGTGTCTTAAGCTCGCGGCAGAAGGTTCGGAGGTCGGGAAGTTGACGTAATCCTGGGGGGAGCTCGTTCCAGAGGGTGGGAGCCCCCACAGAGAAGGCCCTTCCCCTGGGTGTCGCCAGTCGGCACTGCCTGGCGGACGGCACCCTGAGGAGTCCCTCCCTGTGAGAGCGTACGGGTCGGTGGGAGGTAGTCGGTGGCAGCAGGCGGTCCTGTAAGTAACCCGGCCCTATGCCATGGAGCGCTTTGAAGATGGTCACCAAAACCTTGAAGCGCACCCGAGAGGCCACAGGTAGCCAGTGCAGTCTGCGCAGGAGAGGTGTCACGTGGGAGCCACGAGGGGCTCCCTCTATTACCCGCGCAGCTGCGTTCTGAACCAACTGAGACCTCCGGATGCTCTTCAAGGGAAGCCCCATGTATTACTGCATTGCAGTAATCCAAGCGAGATGTAACGAGCGCGTGAGTGACCGTGCATAGGGCACCCCGGTCTAGAAAGGGGCGCAACTGGCGAACCAAGCGAACCTGGTAAAAAGCTCTCCTGGAGACGGCCGTCAAATGATCTTCAAAAGACAGCCGTCCATCCAGGAGGACGCCCAAGTTGCGGACCCTTTCCATCGGGGCCAATAACTCGCCCCCAACAGTCAGCTGCGGCTGCAGCTGACTGTACCAAGGTGCCGGCATCCACAGCCACTCTGTCTTGGAGGGATTGAGTTTGAGCCTGTTTCTCCCCATCCAGACCCATACGGCTTCCAGGCACAGGGACAGCACATCGATAGCTTCATTGGGGTGGCCCGGGGTGGAGAAGTACAACTGAGTATCATCAGTGTACAGATGATATCTCACCCCAAAGCCACTGATGATCTCACCCAGCGGCTTCATATAGATGTTGAACAGAAGGGGTGAGAGAATCGACCCCTGCGGCACCCCACAAGTGAGGTACCTCGGGGATGACCTCTGCCCCCCTGTCAACACCGTCTGTGACTGGTCGGAGAGATAAGAGGAGAACTACCGATAAACGGTGCCTCCCACTCCCAATCCCTCCAACCGGCGCAGCAGGATACCGTGGTCGATGGTATCAAAAGCCGCTGAGAGGTCTAATAGGACCTGGGCAGAGGAAAAACCCCTATCCCTGGCCCTCCAGAGATCATCAACCAACGCGACCAAAGCCGTCTCCGTGCTATAACCGGGCCGGAAGCCGGACTGGAACGGGTCTAGATAGACAGATTCATCCAGGTACTGGGGTAATTGACATGCCACCACACTCTCTACAACCTTCACCGTGAAGCGAAGGTTGGAGACTGGACGATAATTACCTAAAACAGCCGGATCCAGGGAGGGCTTCTTGAGGAGGGGTCTCACCACTGCCTCTTTCAAGGCGGCGGGGACGACCCCCTCCAACAAAGAAGCATTTATAACCTCCCAGAGCCAGCCTCGTGTCACCTCCTGTGTGGCCAGCAGCAACCAGGAGGGGCACAGGTCCAGTAAACATGTGGTGGCGTTCAACCTCCCCAGCAACCTGTCCATGTCCTCGGGAGCCACAGGATCAAATCCATCCCAAACAGTCTCAACAAGACGGGTCTCTGACATCTCACCTGGATCCACGCAATTTTGATCCAGACCATCCCGAAGCTGAGCGATCTTATCGTATAGATAACCGTTAAACTCCTCAGCACGTCCCTGTAAGGTGAAGGAGGGAGCGGGTCACCCAAAACAGGGCAGCCGGGCGGTTATCTGGCTCACGGCACGGCAGAGGAACTAGCCGCAGCCTGGGAACGGGCTGCGGCTGGGGCTTTAGACCGTGTCGTGCCTCTGTGGCCTCTGACCCGGCACAGATCCCAACCGGCTCCTTGGTTCTCCGAGGAGCTGAGGGGGATGAAACGCCGGAGAAGACGCCTAGAGAGTTCTTGGAGGTCCAGCCGTTCAGAGTGTGATCGGACACTAGTTAGATCCTATACTAGGACCTACCTAGTGGCACTGAGGGAAGCGAGGCGTTGTTCCGCCTCCTCCATCATTGCGTCGGCAGATAACCGCCCAGCTGCCCTGTTTCGGGTGACACGCTCCCTCCTTCACCAGGGGGCGGGATGACCCGTTGCAGGGGCGATGCTGAGGAGTTTATGTTATCTATATGATAAAATCGTTCAGCTTGGGACGGTCTGGACCAAAATTGTGGCGATTCGGACGGGCGTCTGAGGCGGTCTTGGTGATATTGTTTGGGATGAGTTTGACCCTGTGGCTCCGAGGACATGGACAGGTTGCTGGGTAGATTGAATGCCACCACGTGTTTATTGGACCCGTGCCCCTCCTGGCTGGTGCTGGCCACTCAGGAGGTGACACGAGGCTGGCTCCAGGATTACGAGCGCTTCCTTGTTGGAGGAGTCTTTCCGGCCGCTTTGAAAGAGGCGTGGTGAGGCCTCCTCAAGAAGCCTTCCTGACCCGCTGTTTTAGGTAATTATCGCTCGTCTCCAACCCGCTCATGCGAAGGTTGTAGAGAGTATGGTGGCATATCAGTTTCTGCACCTGGAGGAAACTGTCTATCTGGACCTGCTCCAGTCCGCCCGCCCGGTTACAGCACTGAGACGGCTTTGGTCGCTAAGTTGGTGGATGATCTCTGAGGCCAGGATAGGGGTTGTTCCTCTGCCCTGGTCCTATTAGACCTCTCAGCGGCTTTGATACCATCGACCATGGTATCCTGCTGCGCCTTGGAGGGATTGGGAGTGAGAGGCACCGCTTATCGGTGGTTCTCCCTATCTCTCCGACCGTCGCAGACGGTGTTGACGGGCAGAGGTCGCCCCGCCGCGCCTCACTTGTGGGTGCCGAGGGCGATTCTCTCGCCTTCTGTTCAACATCTATATGAAGCCGCTGGGTGAGATCATCAGTGGCTTCGTGTGAGGTACCAGCTGTACGCTGATGACACCCAGCTGTACTTTTCCACACCGGCCACCCCAATGAAGCTATCAAGTGCTGTCCCGTGTTTGGAAGCCGATGGGTCTGGATGGGGAGAAACAGGCTCAAGCTCAATCCTCCAAGACGGAGTGGCTGTGGATGCCGGCATCCCGCACAGTCAGCTGAGTCCACGGCTGACTGTTGGGAGCGAGTCATTGGCCCCGGCGGAGAGGGTGCGCAACGCTCTCCTGGATGAACGGCTGTCTTTTGAAGACCATCTGACGGCCGTCTCCAGGAGAGCTTTCCACCAGGTTCGCCTGGTGCGCCAGTTGCCCCTTTCTGACCGGGATGCCTTATGCTGAGTCACTCATGCCCTTGTGACGTCTCGTCTGGATTACTGCAATGCTCTCTACATGGGGCTCCTTGAAGGGCATCCGGAGGCTTCAGTTAGTCCAGAATGCAGCTGCGCGGGTGATAGAGGGAGCCCTCGTGGCTCCCAGCGTGACACTATCCTGCGCAGGCTGCACTGGCTACCTGGCCTTCGGGTGCGCTTCATGTGAGAAACGTCTTTAAAGCGCTCCATGGCATAGGGCCGGGCTATTCTGGGACCGCCTGCTACGAATACCTCTCACCGACCCGTGCGCTCTCACAGAGAGGGACTCCTCAGGGTGCCGTCGGCGCGACAGTGTCGTCTGGCGACGCCCAGGGAAAGGGCCTTCTCTGTGGGGGCTCCCGCCCTTTGGAACGAACTCCCCCCAGGACTCCGTCAACTTCCAGACCTCCGAACCTTTCGTCGCGAGCTTAAAACTCACTTATTCATCTGCGCTGGACTGGGTTAGTTTTTAAATTTATGGGTTTTTAATGGGTTTTTATCTTAAATTTTTAATCTTGGCCAATTTAATAAGTTTTTTAATTGTATTTTAATTGTATTTTAATCGTATTTATATTGTATTATTGTGTATTTTTTATCTGGCTGTGAACCGCCCTGAGTCCTTCGGGAGAAGGGCGGTATAAAAATTTAAATAATAAATAATAAATAATAAATCTGTCGACGCAATGAGGGAGGAGATGAAGGAACGTCTCACTTCCCTCAGTGCCACCAGGTAGGTCCTACTAAAAGACCTAACTAGTGTCCGATCAGCCTCCGAACGGCTGGATCTCCAAACACTCTCTAGGCATCTTCTCCGGCGTTTCATCTCCCTCAGCTCCTCAGAGAACCAAGGAGCTGGTTGAGAACTCATTCCCAAGCCGCGACTAGTTCTTCAGCCGTGCCAAGGGCAAGATTGCCAAACTAATTTGCCAGAATCTGCTTCCACGGGCTGTCTTAATCAATGTACCAAACTGGTTGTCTTTCTACTTTCTTCAAAACCTAAACATTATTTGCTGCTGGCATTTTTAAAACACTATTTCAGATGAAGTTCCTATTCCATGTTTAATGATTTGCTAAATTTGCTAAATTGTCTTGACATTGCATTGCTTCAGTTGTTGAGTGACAGCAATTTTGGTCCCATTGGTCAAGTGGGTCAGTGGCTAAGACACTTTCTGTCAATCAGAAAGATCAACAGTTCGGCAGTTTGAATCCCTAGTACAGGTCTCCTGCGTGACCTCCAAGGTCCTTTCAAACTCTGTTACTCTTACTGAGTCCCAATATTTCAGGGCTGCTGCGAAAACATTGAAAAAGGGGTGGGGGTTTTCCCCTAGCGGTGCCTGAAGATATGAGGAATAAGTTAGCAACTTCTAGGTACCTGTACATGTCAAATTGAAAAGAGTAGCTGTAAATACAGCTAAGATAATACACATATCCTCCCAAAGCAAACTTAAAGAACTTTGGGGATAGCAATACTCTACATGTTCTCTTTGTTCACCAACAGATCATACAGGACAAGATGGGGAAACATCAAGGAGACTCTGGTTTCATATTCTCAATCCAATCAAATCCAGTTTTACATCTATCTTCTATGGCAAAAAAATATTATTTAAAGGTTTGTATATCTGTGTGTACCTTGAGAAATGATGTAGAATGAAAAGAAAAAAGAAAACATAGAATAAGTAGATTGTGTAGGTTGGAAAGCTGGTGGTTCTTTCATGAACGTGGCAAGCTTGGAAAAACAAGCTTTAAAAGAAAGATTTTTTTTATTTTGTCAAGCATGTATTAGATAACAGACATAGTTATTAATACATGAAATGGATACAAATAAAAGGGGACATTAGGACAGGGACGGTAGGCAGGTTGGTGTGCTTATGCACACCCTTTACAGACCTCTTAGGAATGGGATGAGGTCAACAGTAGACAATCTAATGTTAAAGTTTTGGGGGTTTGGGGAAGAAACCACAGAGTCAGGTAGTGCATTCCAGGCATTGACCACTCTGTTGCTGAAGTCGTATTTCCTGCAATCAAGTTTGGTGCAGTTTATCTTAAATTTGTATCTATTGTGTGCTCGTGTATTTTTATAGAGCCCACATATCCTAGAGCCCAGCTATTGACTTGCTTTCTTCGCTCTTGCCTTATTAGTTCTTTTTTTTGTTACAGATTACAAATATTGTCTGGGATGAGTTTGACCCTGTGACTCCCGAGGACATGGACAGGTTGCTGGGTAGATTGAATGCCACCACGTGTTTATTGGACCTGGGTCCTGGCTGGTGCTGGCCACCAGGAGGTGACTGGCTACTGACCAGGGACTGGCTGGCTGAGGGAGGAGCTTCCGTTGGGTTCGCCTGAAAGAGGCGTGTGAGGCTCTCACAGAGCCTTCCTGCCCCGCTGTTTTAGGTAATTATCGCCCAACCTCTCCCGCTGGTTGTAGAGTATGAGAGTATGGCATATCAGTTTCTGCACCTGGAGGAAACTGTCTATCTAGACCTGCTCCAGTCCGCCCGGTTACAGCACTGAGACGGCTTTGGTCACAGGATGATCTCTGAGGGCCAGGGATAGGGGTTGTTCCTCTGCCCTGGTCCTATTAGACCTCTCAGCGGCTTTGATACCATCGACCATGGTATCCTGCTGCGCCGTTGAGGGATTGGGAGGAGGAGGCACCGCTATCGGTGGTTCTCCTCCTATCTCTCCGACCGTCGCAGACGGTGTTGACGGGGGCAGAGGTCCGCGGGCGCCTCACTTGTGGGTGCCGCAGGGTCGATTCTCTCGCCTTCTGTTCAACATCTATATGAAGCCGCTGGGTGAGATCATCAGTGGCTTCGTGTGAGGTACCAGCTGTACGCTGATGACACCCAGCTGTATTTTCCACACCGGCCACCCCAATGAAGCTATCAAGTGCTGTCCCGTGTATGGGTCTGGATGGGGAGAAACAGGCTCAAGCTCAATCCTCCAAGACGGAGTGTGGATGCCGGCATCCCGGCACAGTCAGCTGAGTCCAGCTGACTGTTGGGAGCGAGTCATTGGCCTCGATGAGAGGGTGCGCAACTTGCTTCCTGGATGAACGGCTGTCTTTGAAGACCATTTGACGGCCGCTCCAGGAGAGCTTTCCACCAGGTTCGCCTTGCGCGCCAGTTGCGCCTTTCTAGACCGGGATGCCTTGTGCACAGTCACCACCCTTGTGACGCCTCGCCTGGATTACTGCAATGTTTCTCACATGGGGCTCCCTTGAGGGGCATCCGGAGGCTTCAGTTAGTCCAGAATGCAGCTGCGCTGGTGATAGAGGGAGCCCTCGTGGCTCGTGACACCTATCCTGCGAGGCTGCACTGGCTACCTGTGGCCTTCCGGTGCGCTTCAAGGTGAACGCCTTAAAGCGCCCATGGCATAGGGCCGGCTATTTACGGGACCGCCTGCTACCGAATACCTCTCACCGACCCGGCGCCTCACAGAGAGGGACTCTCAGGGTGCCGCGGACAGGCAGTGCCTGGCGACGCCCAGGAAGGGCCTTCTGTGGGGCTCCCGCCTCTGGAACGAACTCCCCAGGACTTCGCAACTTCCGGACCTCCGAACCTTTCGTCATGAGCTTAAAACTCACTTATTCATCTGCGCTGGACTGTTAGTTTTAAATTTATGGGTTTTAATGGGTTTTATCTAAATTTTAATTTGGCCAATTTAATAAGTTTTTAATTGTATTTTAATTGTATTTTATGTATTTATTGTATTATTGTATTTTATCTGTGAACCTGAGTCCTTCGGGAGAAGGGCGTATAAAAATTTAAATAATAAATAATAAATAATAAATTACCAATAAGGAGATGAAGGATCACTTTCAGTATGTAGGTCCTACTAAGAAAATGATCAGTAAGTGGATCTAACATCTCTAGTGATTTTGTTATCTAGCCTCAGAACAAGGAGCTGGTTGAGACAAATCAGATAAAGGCAGAATTATCTGGTGTTAGACAGAATTCTTGAAAGAAGATTGCCAAAACTCCAGAATCTGTTCACCTGTCTTAATCAATGTACCAAACTGTCTTTTCTTGGCTTTCTTCAAAAAAACATTATTTGCTGCTGGCATTTTTAAAACACTATTTCAGATGAAGTTCATTCCATGTTTAATGATTTACAAATGGAAATTGTCTGACATTGCATTGCTCAGTTGTTGAGTGACAGAATTTCCCCATTGGTCAATGGGTCAGTGAAGACACTTTCTGTCAATCAGAAAGATCAAAGTTGTGAAATTAGTACATCTGCTGACCTAAGGTCCTTTTCAAATGTGATTCTTACTTCCCAATATTTCAGCTGCAAAAACATTGAAAAATTTTTCCAGAATCTGAAGATATGAGGAATAAGTTAGCAACTTCTAGGTACCTGTACATGTCAAATTGAAAGAGTAGCTGACACAGCTAAGATAATACATATCCTCCCAAAGCACTTGAAGAACTTTGGGGATAGCAATACACATGTTCTCTTTGTTCACCAACAGATCATTGGACAAGATGGGGAATATCAAGAGACTCTGTTACATATCCTCAATCAACCAAATCCAGTTTTACATCTATCTTCTATGGCAAAAACATATTATTTAAAGGTTTGTATATCTGTGTCCTTTGAGAAATGATGGTGAATGAAAAGAAAAGAAAACATAGAATAAGTAGATTGTAGGTTGGAAAGCATGGTTCTTTAATACAAGCTTGGAAAAACAAGTTTAAAAGAGATATTTATTATTGTAACAGACATAGTTATTAATACATGATACAAATAAAAGGGACATTAGGACAGGGATCATTGTCTTATGCACATTTAGGACCTCTTAAATGGATGAGGTCAACAGTAGACAATCTAATGTTAAAGTTTTGGGGTTGGGAAGAACCACAGAGTCAGGTAGCATTCAGGCAATACTCTGTTGCTGAAGTCATTTCTGCAATCAAGTTTGTGCAGTTTATCAAGTATCATTGTGTACCGTATTTTTATAGAGCATATCCTAGAGCATATTGACTTGCTTTTCTTCATTTGCCTTATTAGTTCTGTTACAGGTTACAATATTTAACAACATATTCAAATTGAAATTAAAGAGATCAAGTAAATCTAACATATGCATCAACATCTGAACTATGACTCAGTTCATTCTCACAAGACTTCTAGTTGTGTATAAAGGTGTTACTGTCTGTTCAAAGAACTGGCTTTGAGAATATGTAGTTAAGAGAAAATTATCAGACTCATTCTCAGCCTTGCTTTGCAAAATAAATAATCATCCTATGACACTTAATAGCAACTTTAAGACAGGAATTCAGTTTGTTAGCTGAAGACAAATTAAAGTTCCTGAATTAGAACCATATGAGAATCAACTCAATATATTTTCCTTAATCTGTCCTTTGGTAACTCAGTGTCAACTGAGACTGCATTCTAGCTCATCAGCAGCATAGATGTTTTATTCTTTGTCAATGCTTCAGCTATAAAACAACCTCAGTAGTGCTATAGAATGACAGAGCACATATACAAGAGATCCTATATTCATATTCAACAGCAACCTTATCATTTAATTTTGTTACAAGCTTGTAAAAGTATTTGTGCATTTGATAAGCATAACCAACTAAAGAAGGTCCAGTTCAGTGCAATAGTTCTCAACTTGGAACCAGTTTAGCAAGATACTTATGACCTGGTTTTAAAGTTCCAACATTCCCTGCCCTGGTCACATTATTGTATTTATAAAAGGAGAATATGTAACCCAAATTGAAATCTCCATGTTGCTCTTCTGAGCTTGCTTGTTTTCTTGCAAATGTTTCATTATCCTCAGATAATATCTGAAAAATGCTGTTTGCTGTCATTTATAAACAATTTTACAGCAACAGTATCCTTTCAGCATTGATGATTGTTATATGTATTTTCAAAATCTGACTTTAGAATTCCTCAGCTGCTTCCCATACATTCCTGGTTTTACTTTTTTATAAAACTGATAGTTTTATCAAATAATCACAATTTTACCATCCAATATTTCACTTCAAGATCTTGGTGGACTTCCTTTGGCTCTGCTTGGGATAAGCAGCCATGATTTAGCTGCTAACTCCTAGTCTGTAGAGCTGTCAGGACATAAATTTTGGTCCATAGTTGGAATTCTTTCTCGGCAAAGAGGAAAGATGAGCATTCAGGCTGAAGTTGAGACACCCTAGCTTCTAAGGCTTATGGGAGTTCTCCTTCCATAGCCTGATAAGCTCCTGGCGGGGAGGCATCTGCCTTTATGGCAAACAAACGAAGCGTCCAATTTCCACGGCAGGAATTGATTTATGATGGATTGTAACGGACGGAGCAGAAACTGGAGTTCTAGCATTGTTTGTAAGAAGACTAAGCCCTGAGGATATATTTGCTGTAAGATAGGAGAAGAAAGCAAATGTTTTGTGGAATGTGTACTGAAACTAAAGTAGAAATGCTTACTAACAGCTAGTGTTGAAATAGAAGATAGAAGATATAGGAAGATACTGACTAAATGGAAGAAATGAGAATTTTATGATTTATATTTTTCTTCTTCTTTGGGATTATAGTGATTTAGAAGAAAAGTTTTTGAATTTTTTTTAATTTTTTTCTCTTGGTCTGTTATTGTTATATTTTTTAAAATGGCTTTTAAGCAAATAGTGCCAAAAGTCATTAAAACTTTGAAATTTCTTCAGTTCAGATTCAAAATTAAAAGAAGAAATCAAAAGGAATTAAGAAATTTTTACAGGAGTTTTTGGAGAGTCATTTTAGAAATAGATCAAAAATTTGATGAAATAGAGAAAGAGATGTTGGATTTTAAGGAAGTGGTGGAAGAGCAAGAGGGAAATGAAAATGGTAAAGGATGCAATTGCAAATATTAAGCTCTTGTATTCAGATGGAGGATGATCTTGCAGAAATTAATAAAGCTAATTTAGAGTTGCAAAGGAAAATAGAGAAATTCAAAAAATCAAAACAATTGGAACTTAGATAATAAGATGGAAGATATACAGGCAAAGGTAGATAGGGCAGATGAAGAAAGAGTAATATTACAATATAGATTAATGGAATATGCTATAAGGGTGAGGGTTTGAAGCAAAATAGGAAGGAAAATTTAAAGAGATTTTACGCAAGCCTTGCTCAGATAAAGGGTGGAGCCAGAAGATTTTGAGATTAATATTGAAAGAATTTATCGTGTTAATTCTTGGTGGGCAAGACAAAATAGAGTAGGGATGTGGTTATTTATTTTACAACTAAAAAGGTTAGGTATGAAATTTTGCAAGTTTTTATAAAAATAAATTTCAAATATTGGGACAAGATATAAAATGATGAAGGAAATTCCTCCTAAAATGTTAAGAAAGAGAAGAGAATTTGCTTTTTAGTGGATGAGTTTAAGAAACATCAGATATATTTTAGATGGGAAGTTCCAATGGGTTTGTCAGTGAATTTTAGAGAGAAAGTATTTTCTTAATTCAGTTATGAAAGCAGACATTTTATATTAATGTTTTAAAGAGTGGGAATCCTTTGTTGTTAGATGCTAAGTTAATTGGTTTGGAAATGATGGAAAGAATGAGAGAGGGAGGAATGTTTAAGATGTGAATATGATGATTATGGTTAATTTTGGAATTGATTTGTTTAGGATATAAATTATAGGATTTTGTTATTTGCTATTTGTATGGTATAAATCTATGGGATGATATTATTTAATTGTGAAGGATGGAAAGTGAAATTTATGAATTTAGATAATGTGGATGTAATGATTTTAATTGTTTACTGTTATATTGTGGATGTAGTTTAAATGATTATTTGTTTTAATTGATATGTTTATAGATAGTAAAAGTTAAGTTAAGTTGGAAATATTATATTTGAGAGATTTTATTAAATGATATTTGATAAGTAGTATTGATTGATATTAAATGTGATTGAAGAAATATATAAGTGATAAAAAATTTGAAAGAAGCTGGATTGTAATTTAAGAAATGGATTTATGAAATTTGAAGGAATATATAAGAAAAAATTGAACTTTAGAAGATGGACTAATTTTTAAAATGGACTGTAAGAAGAACGGACATTAAATGTTATGGCAATTGAAGAAATATATAAGTGATGAAAATTTGAGTTCTAGAAGATGGACTGTAATTTGAGAAATGGACTGAAATTTGAAGGAATATACAAGTGGAAAAAATTGAATTTGAGAAGATGGATTAATTTTAAAATGGACTGTAAGAAGAAGTAATATGTGAAGTTGGTATTGCTTTTCTTTTTCTTTTTATTATTCTTTCCTATCTCTTTATTTTTATTGTGAGGGATCTAAAGTTTTAAATTTTTAAAGGTGGGAGGTTATGTATTTTTGTATACTTTAGCTTGTGATTGTTGGTCATAATACCGGTATTTGCTCTGGGAAGTCTGGGGGGAAGGAGGAGGGGAAGGGAAATGATACATGGATTGATTATTAATGCAGTAATTTTGAAGATATGAAAACAAAATTTAAAATGATATTGGGGATGCTCGATTTTTCAGAAAGAAAAGGAGAGAGAGTAGAAGGAGGGAAAGTAGGTAGGAAAGAGTAGAGAAGGAGGAGGAATAAGAAGGTTAGATAGGGTAAGAAGGAGGAGTGGAGAAGGAGGAGGAAGTAAAAGTGAAGGAGATGAAGGATGTGAAAGTAGTAGAGGTAGAGAGGAGAAGAAAGGGCAATCGGGCACTGAATCAGTATGATTAATGATTAATGATGGATAATAGTTTGCACATAAATATGATGTTGAAATGGAAATAAATTATTTATATATATATAAAAAGATCTTGAATTAACTGATAGTTGACAATTAAACTATTGTAGGATATCTTTTCCTCCTTTTACAGACCATCATAACATATGAACTACTGAATCATGGCAGTTTTGTCCATCTACTGCCTAAGAACTATTCCTGTGTTTCACCCAGAATGCTGATGCCAGTTACCATCTTGACTGGTCCAGGATGGGCCTGCTTGCCGGATCTTACTATGGACATTCACAGCGGCTGACCTTCTTGCCAGATTCCCTCTGGGTTTGGCCCCCACATTATCGAGGGCCCATCTTGAGGACGGTTTTGGAACCCCGAGAGGTGGCATGCCAAAATAGGAGACTTAGGGATTTTAATTAACTGTTTTAATCGCTTTTTAAGGGAGTTTTAATGGGAATTTTAAGGGAGGTGGAAATTGACGGTTTGGGTTGGGGAGGGGGAGGGGGAGGGGGAAACCCATCGGGGGGAGCCAGCAAGTGTTCCGGTAATTTAATAGGTCCGAGGTGGCGGGAGGGTTGCCCAGTTTATCAGGGTTCTGTTATCAATACGGTATGGGAGAGGCAGATATGGAAGGGGCACAGGTTTTGGGGTACGCCTCGCTATTTAAGAGCGATCGCTCGCCCCAGAATTTTCCTTCCCGAGTGGCCAGAGTACCGGGACTTGGGCGCTGATGTTATGCAAGATCCGGTTAATAAAGCCCCTGATTTCAGATCTAATTCAGGAAGGGACCACGGACGTTATGGGCATTATGGAAACCTGGTTGGGCACGGAAGGGGGTTCCCTAGTAGAGATGTGCCCACCAGGTTTCCGAGCATTCCATCAGCCGAGGGCCCAAGGTAGGTGGCGGGTGGCGTTATTATTAGGAGAGTCTGGAACCGAGGGAGACCACTGTGCCTCAGATAGCTGGGTGAAACCTCTATGTGAAGTGGGGTCAGGACTCAGGTGGGCTTGTTGATCACGTACCTGGCTCCTTGTGACAACAGCCCTGCCCGAGCTGTTGGAGTTGTGGCTGGGTTGGCAGTTGAAACCCCTAGACTGTTGGGGGGATTTCAACTGCCATCAACTGGCGGCATCCTCGACGCTCGGGAGTTCATGGCTTCCATGACGGCCATGGACCTGACTCAATTAATTGATGGCCCTACTCATTGGGGAGGCACCCTAGACTTGGTTTTTATCTCTGGCCAGTGGTTGAATGATCTGATTTTAAATGATTTAGAACCTTTGTCATGGACTTTCAGACCGCTACCCACCACCGCAGGGAGACGGAACCAATGTTGGTTCCCCAGGCGCCTGATGGACCCTGAGAGGTTCCTGAGCTTGGGCCCGAGAACCTGGCCCACACACTGAAGAACTAGTCGCGCCTGGGAACAGGCCGCTGGAGCTTTGGACCATGTCGTGCCTTTGCGGCTCTGACCCGGGCGTCGTCTCAACCAGCTCCTTGGTTTTCCGAGGAGCTGAGGGAGATGAAACGCCGGAGAAGACGCCTAGAGTGCCTGGAGATCCAGTTCTGAGTTGACTGACACTAGTTAGGTCCTATCAGGACCTACCTAGTGGCATTGAGGGATGCAAAGCTTACTTTCCTCCTCATTGCGGCAGATAACCGCCACCCTGTGGGTGACCCGCCTTCAACAGGAGGGGCGGAGGACCCATTACAGGCAGGAGGAGTTTAACGTTATCTATACGATAAAATCGCTCAGCTTCGGGACGGATTGGATCAAAATTGGGTAGATCCACGAGTTTCGAGACCCATCTTTGAGAGGTTTGGGATGGTTTTGACCCTGTGACTCCCGAGGACATGGACAGGTTGCTGGAAGACTGAATGCCACCACATGTTTACTGGACCCGCCTCCTGGTTGGTGCTGGCCACACAGGAGGTGACACGAGGCTGGCTCCAGGGATTATAAATGCTTCTTTTGGGAGGGTCTTTCCGCTGCCTTGAAAGAGGCGGTGGTGAGACCTCTCCTCAAGAAGCCTTCCTGACCCAGCTGTTTTAGGAAATTATCAGTCTCCAACCTTCGCACGGCAAGGTTGTAGAGAGTGCGGTGGCATGTCAGCTACCCCAGTACCTGGATGAAACTGTCTATCTAGACCTGCTCCAGTCCGGCTGCCCGGATACAGTACGGAGACGGCTTTGGTCTGCAGGATGATCTCTGGAGGGCCAGGGATAAGGGTTACCCTCTGCCCTGGTCCTATTAGACCTCTCAGCGCCGATACCATCGACATGGTATCCTGCTGCGCCGTTGGGGTTGGGAGTGAGGCACCGCTTATCGGTGGTTCTCCTCCTACCTCTGACCGGACGCAGACGGTGTTGACAGGGGGCAGAGATCGACCCGAGGCGCCTCATGTGGGTGCCGCAGGGATCGATTCTCTCGCCTCCTGTTCAACATCTATATGAAGCCGCTGGGTGAGATCATCAATGGTTTTGAGGTGAGATACCAACTGTACGCTGATGACACGCAGCTGTACTTTTCCACCCCAGGCACCCCAACGAAGCTATCGAAGTACTGTCCCGGTCTGGAAGCCGACGGGTCTGGATGGGGAGGAACAGGCTCAAACTTAATCCTCCAAGACGGAGTGGCTGTGGATGCGGCATAGTCAGCTGCAGCCGGCTGTCTGTTGGGGCAGTCAGTCAGGTGCGAACTTGGGCGCTCCTGGATGGGCGGTTGTCTTCAAGACCATTTGACAGCCTCCAGGAGAGCTTTTATCAGGTTCGCCTGATCCGCCAGTTGCGCCTTCCTGGACCGGGATGCCCTATGCACGGTCACTCATGCCTCACCTCTCGCCTGACTATTGCAATGCTCTCACATGGGGCCCCCTTGAAGAGCACCCGAGACTCCAGTTAGTCCAGAATGCGCTGGGTTATTGAGGGAGCAGTTCGAGCTCCCATGTAACACCTATCCCGCGCAGACTGCACTGGCTGCCTGTTGTCTTCGGTGCGCCTAAGGTGTTAGTTACTACCTTTAAAGCGCTTCATGGCTTAGGACCGATACCTACGGGACCGTCTACTGCCAACGCTATCTCCCAACGACCGGTGCGCTCACAGAGAGGGCTCCTCAGGGTGCCGCCAGCCAAGCAATGTTGGCTGGCGGCCCCCCAGGGGAGGGCCTTCTCTGTGGGGGCTCACCCTATGGAACGAGCTTCCCCTGACTCTGACAAATACCTGACCTTAGGACCTTCCGCGAACTTAAAACCTACTTATTTCATCTTGCTGGACTCGCTTAAATTTTAAATTATCAAATTGATTTTATGGGTTTTAAATTTTGTAAAAAATCGCTTCGTAAGTCAAGGACTACCTGTTTAAGAAAAAAGACTTACTGGTTGGTTCAGTGAAATATTTCTGGCTTTCTATGAGCAGAATCCATGGAACATGTAGAAATGATATCATGTCCATTTTGTTTCAATTATGGGAATGTCTTAATGCAACGGTTCTCAACCTGTGGGTCGCAGCCTCGTTGGGGGTCGAATGACGATTTGCCAGGGGTCGCCTAAGACCATCGGAAATATGGGAAGTATACTTGCGAGTTGAAGAATTGCACTCCAATGGTTGATTCCACAAGCCAGCTGCAGGCTCTTCAAATCGCTAGCCGAATTCGGCATCAGGCGCGATGAATTAAAAAAGAGAGAAATCTTGCCCCATGTTCTCCTCTAAGCCAGCTGCAATCACTCTCAATCGCTAGCCTAATCTGGCTTCAGGCAAGATAAACAATAGGGAGGATTCCGCCAATGCCTCCGGGCCCCTCAAGGCAATCGCAGCAGTTCAGATCGCTAGCCAATGGCTTCAGGCACCCATAAATTCAAACAAAAATAATTTTACTGTTAATCACATGGGAATTGTAATAAAGTCGCAGCACATAAAGGTTGAGAACCACTGTCTTAATGCATGGGAATAGTGAGTTGGTCCCAGTGAAGATCTATCTTCTCACCTCCTATTGAAGTCTCCCAGTGCTGAGTCAGAGGTACATGGTGCCACTAGGCCACACCAACTCCAACTAGTGCCATGTCTCACCAATGTGAAAGATTTGCATTTTTAGAAAGATTCAGAAAGAGGCGGATCACTGGTGCTCCCCGAGTGAAACAATTGGAAAAAGATCAAGGTTTGAAAAGTCAAGAAGACTCAAATAGAGAAAGAAACTGGATCTACTGGGCCCAAAAGGAAGGTACCAAGCAGCCACGCTGAGATGACTACTAAAATCTCTACAGCTGGACAGGATCTTGGTTGTTAGAAAGGTGAATTCAGCAGAGAATGAGTTTGTTGAAATTCTCACAACTCCTTTCACATGTACTGTGCCTTAAGGAGAGTGCTTAATGCAGAGGTCTTCAAACTTGACTGGCTGGAGAATTCTGGGAGTTGAAGTCCACAAGTCTTAAAGTTGCCAAGTTTGAGGAACCTGGGCGTAATGTATTGTGGAGGAAATGGGGGGAAAGACTATTAGCTTCTGAGCAAGCCATCTCTCAAGGCTCCGAGTTCAGTAGTTTATCAGAGATTAAATTCTGGCACCTATATCACACAATGTGTGTATACATATGGCTGATATTTCTTTATAAATTATGAAGCTCTTCTCTTT
>NC_080539.1:35551452-35653952 GCF_028640845.1 Ahaetulla prasina
CATACTATAGTTTCAGGAAGAGAGAGTTTATGTGCTACTTGGATATTTTTTAGATTCAGTGTTTTTTTGTAAAAGATAGCCACTCCACCACCTCTTCGGTTTTTCCGATCTGATCGATAGACTTGATATTCTTTGTTTGAGATAATGGAGTCAGGAAGGGATGAATTCAGCCATGTTTCACAAACAAAAATGATATCAAATGTGCCACTGTTTAATAAGAGGATAAATTCAGGTAATTTGTTGACTATGCTTCTTGCATTTATCAATTTGCATTTGAGATCTGATATGATTGGTGTTGAAGAGGTAAGGGGCGTGCATACCTAGATTTGGGTGTTAGTAGGTTGGGGGTTGTGGACAATAGATGGTTGTATAGATGGTTGGATGGTAGTTTGGGTGTTTGGATGGATGGTTGTTTGGATGGCTGGTTGGGTGGATTGTTGGGTGGCTGTTTGGATGGCTGGTTGGATGGCTGTTTGGATGGCTGCTTGGATGGCTGCTTGGATGGCTGTTTGGATGGTTGGTTGGATGGTTGGTTGGATGGCTGGTTGGATTGTTGGTTGGATGGCTGTTGGTTGGATAGCTGGTAAGATGGTTGGTTGAATGGGAGGTAGGGGGATGGGTACTTGATTGAATACTGGGATGGCTGGTTGATTGTTATGGGTGATGGGGGGTTTGGAGGTGATTTTTTGATTGCAGGTTTTATTTTTTATGCAATCAGCATGTTTTTATATTCTATTATTATTATATTTTATATTCTCTCTAAGTTCTGAAAAAAAAATCTTAATGGCTAATGTGCGGCATTTTTGTTCTTTTAAAACAATAAGCGTTGTAAAAATATGCTGTTAAACTTATAACTGGGGCAGTGGTGAAATTCTTTTTTTTTTTTTTACTATTGGTTCTGTGGGCATGGCTTGGTAGGCGTGATGTGGCTTGGTGGGCATGGCAGGGGAAGGATACTGCAAAATCTCCATTCCCACCCCACTCTGGGACCAGCCAGAGGTGGTATTTGCCAGTTCTTCAAACTGCCCAAAATTTCCGCTACTGGTTCTCCAGAACCTGTCAGAACCTGCTGGATTTCATCCCTGAGCTGGGGTCACAATATCACAAATTCACAAAAACTATAGAACTCAGGAAGATCCTGTAGGGTAGGCCATTGATTGCTTAATCCAATTTAAATTATTCTGTAACAGATAATTTCTATTTCAATATGAAATTGTCAGATGGTTTATGCTATTTCATTTTTAAAATGTATACTACGCAATTTTCTAGGAACCACATGCCGGTACACATTTATCTTCACACTTCTATAAACAGAGAAACATCTTCTGATATTTGGATCTAGATCTTTAGTGTGGTTTTGTTCCAGTAACTGTAAGCATTAAGAAAAAAACCCTCAGCAATGAGGTTATTTCCTTGTTTTCCCTCTAGTCATTCTTCTTTTCCACATTGCTGCAGGTAAGAGAATACTGTTGATACTCCAGAATTATTTTCTGCACTTTCTGTTTGTTTACTTAGCCTCTTTTTCATAATTTATTTCTTTCAGCCAATTTCCTTCATTCTTCCATTTATTCCTTCTTCCCTCATACTGTTCATTCTTTCATTGTACTCATTGTGTAACCTGCATTCATAACATAATCAACTCTTCTCTAGCAAGTATGCATATAATTGGGAAACAGGTGGTCGGTTTTTGTTTTGTTGCTTAAAGAATATGAGAGAGAAATTGTAACTGAGGATGTATGTGGCTCACCGTTACCAATAGTTCATTCCTGATTTGGATTACTTAAACAATTTCCCTTATTTTTCTCTTCTCTTCTCTTCTCTTCTCTTCTCTTCTCTTCTCTTCTCTTCTCTTCTCTTCTCTTCTCTTCTCTTCTCTTCTCTTCAATCTATTCACATAACAGCTTTGATAGCAATACACAGTTGAAAAAACAGGGAGAGGTTTTTCCTGTGACTTAAATAATATAACAATTAAGAAAAACCCTCAGCTATTTTTGTCTTGGAACTCGAAGAAAAGAACTCTAAGTACTCATTGCAAAATGTATTTACCTACAGTTCTCTTTGAAGCCTTTTGTTTTTTACTTGGGTACATATTGACCCCTGATTATTGGGTGATATCTGCAGTACAATCTTTATACTGCTGATCTGTGTTATTTATTTGGAAGCCATCATTGGGCAGTGGACTGACTTCCAAGCTAGGTCACCTATCACTAAAAAAATAAACTGTCTTTGTATTCTATGATAAATGTTAATTTCCTTAATATATTCTTTATTTTTCTTTCACAGGAATATCATATAGTTCTCTGGCTTTGTTAGGGAGAAGAATGTGAGCTGATTATGTTAAAGTATAAGTATAAGCCGAGGTTAGAATTTAAAGTACATGCCAATTTCTTGTTTAGAAAATGGTTACAGAATATGTATTATTTTAATGGGTGAAGTTGCAAGAGAAATGCTGACTTATATATTGCAAATATATTTGGAAGGCATTTGCTTGATAACCAAAAGCTAGACTGGACCAGAAAGAATGCATTCTCACTGAAATCGTGACCTCACATAAAGTGCTTTACTTTTCTTTACCAGTATACTTTATAATAATTCATTCATTTATATGGAAGCAGATAATATTTAGGCAGTCACGCTAATTAGAGAAATATTAAGGTTCTCCTTCCATCACCCACATACTGTAAGTCATGCATTCTGGAGAGAGCACCAATAGAATCTTCACAGAAGCTATTAAATGCTGGGTCTCCCATCTCAGTGGGCAAAATGATGGACTCATTGCTGAAGGTTTTCTTGTGATGGTGGCATGTACTGGAGTTGGATTGGAAAGGTGCCTGAGGAGAATCTGGATTTACTGCATCACAATTGGAGAAGGAGAGTTTTTACAAAACCAGTCTGCTGCCATACACCCCCCACCCCCACCAGTCATCTTTCGGTGTGATGGGAAACACATCATAAATGTTCCCCATGGCTTCTTCCAGGCACACCTGCTATGGAATTTGGAAGGAAATGCTGCAACCCATGCCAGGGATGGTCTTTCGAGATTCACAGGTATAAATATTTAATGCTCATCTCAATTTGATGATTAAACAAGAGACATCTGCTGCACAAGATTTATCCACTTTAATGCATATTTAAACATTATGTTTCAAATTCTATTCAAAAACAACTTATTTCATAATATAATTCAGAAAAAAAACATAATGGGGAAATTAATAGTGGACTATTAATAGAAGTGCTAGAGTTCAATGCGCTAAAAGAGAGAAGAACAAAACTTAAGAGGAAAAGGAAGGAAGGAAGGAAGGAAGGAAGGAAGGAAGGAAGGAAGGAAGGAAGGAAGGAAGGAAGGAAGGAAGGATGAACCCCAAATCCCGTAGGAGATATATCTGCAGCCCTAAGTGTCCATGTCTGTTTTGCAGGGCTGCTGAAGTGCTCCTCCATAGCTGAGAATTAGGGGAAGACAAGATGCCAGAGAGTCTTAGTTCCAGCAGCCTTAGCCAAAGGTTGAAGAAGAAAAGGCAAAGGGCACACTGGATGGATTTCACGGAAGTCATAGGTTAGTAGGGTTTTTACTAGTTTCACATGTTGAAGGACATGTAAGGGACACAAGTCATCTCAGCAGTAGTAGCCTATGTCTCTTAGATATCCCTTAAGAGACATCTATGGCTATGCAAATAACACCTGCAGCAGTTTCAATGCCATGAATCAGAAGCATATAATCAGAATCAGATTATATGTTGCTCAGCTTCCAGTGACTCTAGGTCAGGGGTGTCCAAACTTGGTCCCTTTAAGAATTGTGGACTTCAACTCCCAGAGTCCCTCAGCCAGCAAAGCTGGCTGAGGGACTCTGGGAGTTGAAGTCCACAATTCTTAAAGGGACCAAGTTTGGACACCCCTGCTCTAGGTGATTTACAAATTGTTAACTACCAGTAATTGTTATATGCTGTTAAAAAGAAGTGCTTCCTGGACCCCAATAGGTGGCAGTGTCTAATTGATGGAATCAGGACTGCACCAATCCTGCTGGGTCAAATCAGCCAGGTAGATACTATGGAGACAGGCAGTAGCTCAAGTAACCAATCTCTATGCTACCTGAATCAACTGAGACATACCCAGAAATAATTTAGCCAAGGAAGAAATAGTTGGTAGCATGCAGGATTGGGACCAGAACAAGTGGTGTTAACATACCATAGAACTGCAATTATACTACCGTATATACTCGAATATAAGCCGATCCGAGTATAAGCCGAGGTCCCCAATTTTACCCCAAAAAACTGGGGTAAACTGGGGACTCGAGTATAAGCCGAGGGTGGGAAATGAGGCAGCTACCGGTCGGGGAAATCCTCCCTCCCTCAGCCGAGAAGGCTGGCGGCTCCCCCGCCCCGCCCTCTCACTGCACTGGCAGGGCTTCCCCGCGCTAATGCAAAAGCCCGCCAAGTTTGCGCCATCCGGTATAATGTGAAAAAAAGAAGAAAAGAAAAACACTCGAGTATAAGCCGTATATACTCGAGTATAAGCCGAGGGGACGTTTTTCAGCACAAAAAACGTGCTGAAAAACTCGGCTTATACTCGAATATATACGGTATTTGAAAGAATAATGGAATTATGAAATAATAAGAAATAGAATTCTTCTAGTTAGACCTTAGGAAGAACAGTAAAGGAGAAGTTGGAAGAAAGATAAATTATGAAAAAAATAGGGAACTTAGAAGTACTCTAGAAATAGCAGATATAGGATAGCGACACTAAATTAAAAGGTGATTGGTAATCGTTTGCAGTTGAAAACAACATATTTTGTAATAAGACGTTGTTCAAATAGAAGTGATGTGTGTGTATGCATCCTTCTTGAGAGGTGAACAATCCTGAATCCGGATAGTCTCTTGAGGTGTTTTTGGCCATGGTTTATGAGCAGGCTAAAGCAATCCTCCTCAAAGGATGTTGGGCATGGAATCCATATAGCCATGTGTTGTAATTGCTGAAACTGTTTGTCTTTTACTGGCCAATATTGTTCAATGATGGCAATGTGACTGGTGACCACATTAAACAACTGCCACTCTCCATAATGTAACTGTTTTTTCCTTAAGTAAGACTTTAAAACAGTTAGGGGTTTGTAGTTTAACAGTAGTACACATGTGTCATCTGCCTTAACCACTGAAGGTATGAAACAGGAACACCTATTTTATAGGCTTGTAAGCATTAGATTTAGAAATATTGGAAATATCAGTTGCTATGGAACTGGCAGGTGAAGTTAACAAGCTTTAACTTCTCACTTTTACTTTTGGACAACAAAACAAATACAGGAATGTAACCAATGTTTGTGGCAACATTATGATTGATAATAATGCAAATAAAAAAATGCAAATTAAAAAAAAATACTTTGAATGGAAATGTAGCCGCATATCACATGGAGATTCATTGATTTTATAATGGAAGATAACTGGAAAATAATCTATGTGTTGGCAAATTGAACAGAATTTTTCTTTATAGAATTGTACAAGTCTAAGTTAAAAATACTATTTTCTGAGAGATTTTACATTGGATGCAAGGGAATAAATAACAATTAAACTGTCTGAAAGTAATTGTGTAGTTGCTTCCTTTTTAACTTATATGACAACAACAATGGGAGAAAAGCAACTCTATATTCATAGCCTTCTACTGTAAATGTTTAACACTGTTAACATACAGTGTCCTAACAGCAGGCCCATCTCTTCCTTCTTGCATTTGCTACTGATATTGCTATTACTGATAACGCTTTACATTGCTTTTAGCTTTCCTTTCAAGTCTATTTTTGTGCTTCCTACACACTTTCTGGAGATATTATCTACTTGCTGGTATACTTCCTTGGTGGAATTATCCTTCCTCTATTTTCTACCCGTCCATTTTAACTCTTACCTCAACTGAATGCTTTCCCTGCAGACATGGTGATTTTTTTAAACTATCATTTAGCTTCTCCAAAATGAGCAGGTATGCATTTGTGGGTTTGTTTCTGAATTTTCTCTTTTGATTTCTAAACTGAGGAAGAATCATGGCCAGCTTTAATAGACTTCAGCTGCCTCATGCCTGGGAGACCTGAAAGGCCTGGTTAGAGATAAAATTATCTGTGTGGTTTCTAGGAGTCAAAAATGACTTAATGGCACATATAAATCAATCAATTAATTGCTTTCTGGAAGAAATATTTTTATTTTGTGCAATTGCTGATAATGTTCAAGCCTGAATGAGTTGTAGCATGATTTATGTAGATCTACTTTCGTGTCCAAATATTTTGATTAATTTAATTTAATTTGCATTTAGATTAGTTTTAATCTGCATTCTAATCAATGCGTAATGCTGCAGTGGTTAGAATGCAGTCTTGCACACTAACTCTGCCCACTGCCAGGAGTTTGATCCTGACCAGTCAAGGTTGACCCATCCTTCCATCTTTCTGAGGATCCAGATTGTTGGGGACAATATGCTTATGTTGTAGAGACTGCTCAGAGAGTGCTGTAAAGCACCATGGTGTGATGTATAAATCTAAGTGCTATTGCTATTGCTGTTAAGATTCTGGTATTTCTATTTGTCAAATAGAGATCTGTTAATTTGTTAATAGAGAATAGTTATTTACTACAGAACTCAATATCAGTCAATCAGTCACCTGTGATGCCTGAGGCTCTCTCAGCATGAGAGCAGACTGTGGAGCATTGTTCTCATTGCTGGATAGGCTAGCTCTTCAGGATCCTTGGGAACACAAAGTCAGTATATACCCCCCGAACTATAAGATCCGCATCGTCCAAAACAATAGCTTCCAGGCTGATTTCCTCTTGCATCTATTGAGCAAAACTTTTGGTCGTTGGGGTCATGAGAATTATGTCGTAGTTGAGGGCTCTGTAGCATAGTAAGAAGTGAAGTGTGATGTTAAAGGACAGTTCGCAGATGATGGTTTCTGGAAGAGCAAGTTTATGTGCAACTTGAATATTTTTTAGATTCAGTGACTTTTTGTAACAGATAGCCACTCCACCTCCCCTGCGGGTTTCACGATCTGACTGGAAAACATGATATTCTCTTTCTGAGACGATGGAGTCAAGTGCGGTGGTGGCTCAGGCCGTAAGATAGCCTGTTATTAAAACACAGCAGCCTGCAATTACTGCAGGCTCAAATCCCACCAGGCCCAAGGTTGACTCAGCCTTCCATCCTTTATAAGGTAGGTAAAATGAGGACCCAGACTGTTGGGGGGGGGCAATAAGTTGACTTTGTAAATATACAAATAGGATGAGACTATTGCCTTACACCCTGTAAGCCGCACTGAGTCTTCGGAGAAGGGCGGGATATAAATGTAAATAAATAAATAAATAAAAACTTCAGCCGTGTTTCACAGACAATGTATGTATGTACCAGCATTTAACAAGAGGAGAAGTTCAGGCATTTTGTTTACAATGCTTCTTGCATTTATCAGTTTGCATTTAAGTTCAGCAGTGGCTGGTATAGAGAAAATATGGGGCGTGCGTACCTAGTTTTGGATGACGGCTGGTTGAAAGTTCTGTATGATGGCTGGTTGGATGTTTTGGGTGATGGAGGGTTGGATGTTGGGCAATTGATTGTAGGTTTTACTTTTTATGCAGTGAGCGCAGTAGTCGATGTATAGGTTAGATTTGCCTTTGTCTTGCCATCTTTTGAGTTCTGTGCAGAGTTTGCGGGAGCGGATCTGTTGCAGTAATGCTAGATCAGGCCGTGATCGAAGTTTGCTGTGGTTGGGGTTGGTTCTGGCAATTGAATTTATAGCATAAATGAATTTTCGTTTTCTGGTCTCATTTTTGCAGATGACTCTACAGAATCTAGGTGCTACTGAGCCATCACTGTTTTTATTTATTTATTTATTTATTTATTTATTTATTTATTTATTTATTTATTTATTTATTTATTTATTTATTTATTTATTTATTTAAATTTTTATACCGCCCTTCTCCCGAAGGACTCAGGGCGGTGTACAGCCAAGATTAAAACAATTAAATATACAAAATTAAAATATCAATTAAAATACATATTCAATAATGGCCAAATTAAAACCGTCAAATTGACCCAGACTAAAATACCCCATATAAAATTACTAAAAATTCAAAATTTGGAAATTTAAAAATCAAGCCAGTCCCGCTTGGATAAACAAATAAGTTTTCAATTCACGGCGAAAGGTCCGAAGGTCAGGTTGTTGGCGCAAACCGGGGGGAAGTTCGTTCCAGAGGGTAGGTGCTCCAACAGAGAAGGCCCTTCCCCGTCCGACATTGCTTGGCGGACGGCACCCTGAGAAGACCCTCTCTGTGAGAGCGTACGGGTCGGTGGGAGGCATAAGGTAACAGCAGGCGGTCCCATAAGTACCTGGGGCCTAAGCCATGGAGCCCTTTAAAGGTGGTAACCAGAACCTTGAAGCGCACCCGAAAGACCACAGGTAGCTAGTGCAGACTGCGCAGGAGTGGTGTTACCCGGGAGAAACGTGAAGCTCCCTCAATCACCCGCGCAGCTGCATTCTGGACTAACTGGAGTCTCCGAGTGCACTTCACGGGTAGCCCCATGTAGAGAGCATTGCAATAATCCAGACGAGAAGTGACGAGAGCATGAGTGACCGTGCATAAGGCATCCTGGTCCAGAAAGGGGCGCAACTGGCGAACCAGGTGAACCTGGTAAAAGGCTCTCCTGGAGACGGCCGCCAGGTGGTCTTCAAACGACAGCCGTCCATCCAGGAGAACGCCCAAGTTGCATACCCTCTCTGTTGGGGCCAGTGACTCGCCCCCAACAGTCAGTCGCGGTTGCAGCTGACTGTACCGGGTTGCCGGCATCCACAGCCACTCCGTCTTGGATGGATTGAGTCTAAGTCTGTTTCTCCCCATCCAGACCCGTACAGCCTCCAGGCAACGGGACAACACTTCGACAGCTTCGTTGGGGTGGCCCGGGGTGGAAAAGTACAGCTGAGTGTCATCAGCGTACAGCTGATAACTCACCCCGAAGCCACTGATGACCTCGCACAACGGCTTCATATAGATGTTGAACAGGAGAGGCGAGAGAATCGACCCCTGAGGCACCCCACAAGTAAGGCGCCTTGCGGTCGATCTCTGCCCTCTTGTCAACACTGTCTGCGACCAGTCGGAGAGATAGGAGGAGAACCACCGGTAAACGGTGCCTCCCACTCCCAAACTCCCCAACCGGCGCAGCAGGATACCATGGTCGATGGTATCAAAAGCCGATGAAAGATCTAACAGGACCAGGGCAGAGGAACAACCCCTATCCCTGGCCCTCCAGAGATCATCCACTAACGCGACCAAAGCTGTCTCCGTGCTATACCCGGACCGGAAGCCGGACTGGAATGGGTCTAGATTGACAGCTTCATCCAGATACTGGGGAAGCTGCCACGCCACCACACTCTCTACAACCTTCGCCACAAAGCAAAGGTTGGAGACTGGATGGTAATTACCCAAAATAGCTGGGTCAAGGGAAGGCTTCTTGAGGAGGGGTCTCACCACCGCCTCTTTCAAGGCGGCGGGAAAGACCCCTTCCAACAAAGAAGCATTTATAATTCACCGGAGCCAGCCTCGTGTCACCTCCTGAGTGGCCAGAACCAGCCAGGAGGGACACGGGTCCAGTAAACATGTAGTGGCATGTAACCTCCCCAGTAGCCTGTCCATGTCCTCAGGAGCCACAGAATCAAACTCATCCCAAACAACATCAACAAGACACGTCTCAGTCATCTCAACCGGATCATCACAATCTTGGTCCAAACTATCCAGACGCTGAGCGATTTTATCATATAGATAACCACTAAATTCCTCGGCATGTCCCTGCAAGGGGTCATCCTGCCCCCCCCCGGTGTAGGAGGGAGCGGGTCACCCGAAACAGGGCAGCCGGGCGGTTATCTGCCGATGCAATGAGGGTGGAAACGTAGGAACGCTTCACCACCCTCAGTGCCACTAGGTAGGTTTTCGAAAAAGATCTAACTAGTGTCCGATCAGCCTCGGAACGGCTGGACCTCCAGGTACTCTCTAGGCGTCTTCTCTGGCGTTTCATCTCTCTCAGCTCCTCAGAGAACCAAGGAGCCAATTGAGATCTGCGCCGGGTCAGAGGCCGCAAAGGCACGACACGGTCCAAAGCCCCAGCCGCGGCCTGTTCCCAGGCCACAACTAGTTCTTCGGTTGTGCCGTGGGCAAGATCCTCAGGAAACGGCCCAAGCTCCGTCAGGAACCTCTCCGGGTCCATCAGGCACCTGGGACGGAACCAACGCATTGGTTCCGTCTCCCTGCGGTGGTGAGCGGCGGTCTGAAAGTTTTTGTATTCTGGTCCATCTCTGGAGACTTCGATTATTTTATCAGGGAAATGGTGGGTGTATTATAGTTTCTAATGATGTTACGAACCTTAGTAATATCTGATTCACTGGTGTTATCTAATCCAAATAATATAGCATTTTGATGTTTTTGTTTTCTCTCAATGGTATCTTTGACAAGTATGGATAAGTTGTTTGATTGGTTGGCAGATATTTGTGGTTTAGGTTGTGGTTTAGGTAATGTTTGCTGGATTGGGATAAGATTTTGATCTGCTGAGTTTTCATTTTTTTGTGATGTAATTTTTTTCCAAGATATGTGAAATGTGGTTCTAAACATGCTAGTATTTGTGTTTCTAAGCTTGCTTCAATAGAGTCGATGATAGTTTGTTGTGTCTTTACAGTTGTTTCCATGGTATGGACCCTATCAGACATGACAGTTAAGTAGTCAAATTTTGGAAAACAAGATGGACATATATGGATAAATGTAGGATCTGCTTGCAGGAAATTGGCTATCGATTTGTTTATTTTCAGGCCGGTGTGGTGGGCGTAATTGGTACATAATTGGCATTTTTTGAATTCATCACATTCATCTATAGATTCATTACATTTATAGCATATTCTGGAGTCGTTTGGGTCATTATTTATAGTGATGTTCCTATATCTAAGAATTCTTCATTAGGATCCTTCATTGGATGCAGGGAATGCATTCCCAGGATCCAAAGCAGATATCCACAGATTAGAAAGGTAGGTAGGTAGGTAGGTAGGTAGGTAGGTAGGTAGGTAGGTAGGTAGATAGATAGATAGATAGATAGATAGATAGATAGATAGATAGATAGATAGATGAGTGTTGATAACACAAAGTATAGAAATGATACATATACAAAAGAGTGGATTTAATCAAATAGTCATCCCGTATACCATTTTCATTTTCCTTATTCCCAATATCTCTTCTTATGCCAGATGAATTTTGCCATTGTAAGCGAAGACCTTAAATCTCCTATTTTTCACCAGATCATCTTCCCCAAAGAAATCTGAGTACAGATATCCAGGTATCTCCAAATCCTAACATCCAAGTCATAGATTACAGACAGATTAGATAGATGATACATAGATGCAGTAGATGGATAGATGATAGATAGATGTGTGTGTGTGTGTATGTTTCATTTGCAAGTAACTAGTTATGTCAATTCTGCAGACCACTCAATAATGGGGCCAAACATTTATCATTCCAAAGTATTTTAGCTATAAGCAGAACCATGTAACTAACGTATTCAATGAACTCTCTTGCTCTTGCAAAGACGTTTTTAACATTTAATCCACAGGAGTGTTTCAATGTCAATAACATTTAAGAATAGTTGCAATAGTTCAATGAGACAGTGTGATGCAATCGTTATAACTGCATAAATAAAGAGCTGTGTCCTCTCCAAGGACACAGATTTGATCCAGAACCAATCCCAGCATGAAGATCCTTTATCTGCTGTTCACATTCCTTTTCCTTGCATTCCTGTCTGAACCAGGTAAGAAACCAAATTATTGAGAGTTTAGAAATGACTGATAACTCACTACTTTTTAAGCAAGGATGATCATCACTGAAAACAGGATAATCTTCAACATCTTCTTTTAGTTTATGTGAAAGAAATAGCTTTGAACACTCTGGACTATTGACAACATGAGCCTTCAAACATTTGAAAAATATGCCATTAATTATTTTTTTTGCATTAACACTTAAGATCCAGGGAGATATATGGCATCAAGTACAGACTGGAAAACCAATTCATTGATTCACTATTCTTTACAGAGTTTAACTGGAGGTTTTATTATTGTAAATTATTGGTTGGTTCATTTTAGTTTTGGTTTACCAAATTTCAACAAAAAACATTATGATGTGTTTGAGGGACAACAGAGAGTTTGATCTAGTGGTCAAAGCACCAAGCTAGAAATCTGGAGACTATTCTAGTCCCACCTTTGGCATGAAAGCTGGCTGGATACATTTGGACTTCTTCCTTCTCACAGGATTGCTGTTGTGATAAAATAGGAGAAAGCATCCTTGGTATTCTCTCAGCTTGTTTTTTTTTTCTTATAGTTCTTTCATGACCAAACTAAGTAATATGGAAAAGGAATGGAATTTGCTCTCTGTTTATATTCTAGGGGTCTGCCCAATTAGTATTGGTTAGGAGTGGTCTTGGGGTTTTGTTTTGTTTTATACTGTTTATTGTTAACTTTTTGTCACTTCCTTGATTGGGGTATTGTTTACTTCTTGTTTATTGATCAGATGTTAAGTTTGGTGTTAATATAAAATAATCTGGGTGTTGATTGCTGGTAGGGAGATATTTTGGTCTTTTTGTTCCTTTTTTTGTTTATTCATTGTCTCTTTTGCAAAGTAAGTACATATTGCTTATGTCTATGTGCCCATTGATAGCTAATCTGTCAGAGTGCCAGGCTGCCAGGAATTCTCTACTGTTTTTGGACTTGGCTTGATCTACGATGGTCACAGTTCCCCAGTTGAAAGTATGTTTAAATCTGTCCATGTGTTGTGAATTTAAAGAGTTTTCATCATGTCTTATGACAGCTGCTTGATGTTCATGGAAATAGGAGGAGAAAGGAGTATTATATACATTTGCCACCTTGAGTTATTTTAAGAAATAAAGTTGAGATAACACTAAATAAAAAATAAATATTCATTATCTAGTGAATCTATTGATATTCAATTTGTAAAAAAAGAGAAGCTATTGCAGCAAAATGTCACAAATGTTCTGCTTTTCAAGAGCAGAGAAGAGCATCATTAGAAACATTAAGAGAAGAAGAAGAAAGCCAAAGGAAAACCAGGTTCTGAAGTTCAAAGGAAGTTAACTATTCTCACTCAAGTTCTTAACAAAAACACCCAGCATAACCAGTCACGATAATTCAGGATGATTTCCTTGCAAGCTGTGATCCATAGTAATAATGGAGAGAAATATAGCACAGCAAGGTCTCTCTTTAGTGTGAATCAGATTTTTTCCTCCATACAACCTTAACAGATGCAGGCATACCTGCCAATTCAGCTCTGGCCAGACATAAAGCCTGGATTGATGTAAGATATATTGGGGCTGCTGAAAGGAGATTAGCAAAAATGGATTCCTTGGTCAGAGGGAAGTTACTGAATTCATAGGAATCTTGTAATTCTGTAGAAAAAAGTGATGTATTAGAAAGAAAAAAAATCTAAATCACAAAGTATCTTTACATCATTCCTCTGTCTACCCTTTTTCTTTTAACAGGTATTGCCCGGAGGGAGTGTTACAGACAAGGAGGACGCTGCTTTAATGGTTACTGTCCAATGAATTTTTTGGACCTTAGGAGACTGGATTGTGGACCGAGATTTAGATGCTGTAGACAGTAAGTAAACACTCCTGTAATAAAGATGTAGATTGGGATACTCTTTTTTGTATTCCAAAGCATTCCAAGGCATTGACCTGTTTCAAAGGCAGAAAGAAGGGCAGGAGAGATTTTCAGGTTCAGATAACAGACTTTACCTTAAACTTTCTTTGATCAATCTATTATTTTATCTCATTTATATAGCCACAATGGAAAATGATGTCACTCCATCTACAACCCTGGATGTCTTCAAGATATGTCCAATGACCTGAGATTACTACCTGCTATCGCTTTTGCTTGCTCTTCAACCACACTTTATGCCATAAAGTCACACATTCCCATTCTTCCCCATCTGTTTATTTATTGAAGAAGTTATTTTGCCACTGAGGTCTTCCAACTGACGTGGTTGCTTGAGCAGAAGTAGAACAAAACAAAAACTATTAACCAAGACCCCACAATGGAAAATACAAGACCTAGATTATTCTGATACTTAAGAAACTCTTAAGATTATGTTTTTCAAGATAAATACTGTGGGATACTACTTAGAACAAGAACGTCCCTGTCTGTTAACTCGGTATCACCATAGGCTAGGTGTTGATAAAAGAATGGAAGATGTAGCAAGAGAAAATTTGCACGAAAGATATCTTTCCTGAACCATTCTGTTTGTTAAGTGCAGAGACCAAAAGACATATACTATTAATTTTGATCACCAGCATAAAACAAAAGGAAAGATTACAAGAAGAAAAAAAAATATCAGAGCCTGCATCAGGTAGGATCTGTTACAAACAGACACACAGGAAGAGAGGGAGAGGGAGGGAAGGAGGGTGGGGGAGGGAGAGGGAGAGAGCACAACCAAATGAGGGATACTACTGTGGACACTGTTATACCTATGTTCATAAAGGGATACAATTTATTGTAATGATAGTAGAAGTGAAAATATAATTTGCAAAACCAGAATGTACACAAAAGTGTAAGAAAGATAATAATCAGATATCAAGTCTGAACCTTCCTAATTTTCCTCCCTCTCAAGTCTTGTTCAGTCACTTTCCAATTCTCCTTTATTACAGTGCCTAAATTTAGAAATTGATACAAATATTCAACTTACAACAAAATAAACATCGGCTGACATCATCCACTGCCATGAGTGAGGAAAGATATGGCAAACTGATCACAGCTCAGGTTTTACCGCATAGAATAAGTTGTTTTCAAATCTTAGTGAAATAAGTCTTAAATAAAAGTTTAACCTATCTCCTTTTTTAAATACAATCCTTTTAGCAGTTCCAAGAAGGCTCCACACCCATTTGCAATATTCAGGTGACCCTGAGGATACAGAGAAACCTCCAAGTGGCATCAGTGACTCTTAGAAAGAATGCAGATCACTGCAAGGAATATAATTCCTTCATCCTCCACCATTTGGTCAGAGTTGAAGAAGCTTCTTGGATGAGAAGTGAAATGTCTCCAAGGGGGGGAGGGATACAAAGCTCAATTGCCTTCTGAAAAAGCACTTTTAGGACAAATATGGCCTGGATGACTGAGAATCTCCATAGACCTTAAGGTATAGTGACCAGATTTTAACATTAGTAAAGTGGGACACCATTGACCCGGGGGGGGGGAGGCAGGGGTGGGTTCTAAATTTTTTACTACCGGTTCTGTGGGTGTGGCTTGTTTGGTGGGTGTGGCTTGGTGGTCATGTGACTGGGTAGGTGTGGCCAACTTGATGTCACTCACATCAAAAGTTAGGGTGCCTGGCCTCTCCTTGCCTCAAAGGTCTCAATCAGATACAATTTCCCTGTCTATTTATTTACTACTATTGAACATCCAAAATATACTATTTAAATTAATCGTATTATATAATACAGAGTGTGTAGGATGCTGCAAAAATTATAACTGTGAAAAGTGGTAATAAATCACTAAGTGCCGTTGTAACTTTATTCAGTACTGTTATAACTTTGAACGGTCACTAAGTGAGCTGTTGTAAATCAAAGATTACCTGTACTCTGTCTGGTTTGCATGTTCTGAGGGATCAGACAAAGGTAGCTAAGAGACTGAAAAGTGAGACTGGGGTGAACCTCAATAGATGGACTACAATGGTGACCTTTAATGTTGTCTTTCAGCATTAAACTTATAGGAACTCAAGAACTCAGAGTAACAGGGTATCTTATGCAGTGGTTTGCTTGCTTGTGGCTTTGCAGCATGAATACAGATGCTGTGGTTCATCAACCACAATTTATAACTCTGCACATTGTGAGAACCCAGGTAACTGTGGCTTAATCGAATAAGCAAATAAAACATGGTTTAAAATGAACTGTGACTGCAGTCACTAACTTACATTGAATAATAATAATCCCTAAAAATAATGGATACATGGAGGATTTACATATAACTTTAATGGTATGCAAGTAACTTTGGGAATGGAAATTTCAATCTGTCAAGACCTGTGGCATGAGATTTCAACTGCTATAGAAGCTTGAGAATATAATTTTTGAAAAAAGCAAATTTATTTTTTTTGCTATATGGAAATTTATTTTGATAATACAGGTTTCCACATATAATTTACTCAAAACACTAGATTCTACTAATGCTAAAGTAATTTTCTGCTCAATAAGAATTCCTGATTTTTTTTAAACAGGTAAACTACATGTGATTCACTTTAAATACTAAAAAAATATGCAAAAATATTTAGAAACAGTGGAGAACTTTCTCATGTTTTTCTTATGAGACAGTTATAGCACTTTGCATAAAAGCAATGATCTGAACTGCAAAAATTCAGTGAAACAGTATTTCTGTATTAAATGTTTAAACTACCATCTGTAAATTAAAGGTCCACAGAAGGTAAGAAAAAGTTAAAAATCATTTATTAACATTTATATTTTTTTACACTACAGATTGTTTCACACTAAAGTAACATTTTATTCATTTTTTTCACATCAGAAATCATAACATGATGAACATATTAAAGTTATTATTGCAATAGCCCCTCCACAATAGATATCTTTTCCCAAGGATATAGGATTTGCTCAATTCAAAGTACTGCAGAACAACAAAAATATATGATTTCTCTATAGTATAGGAAACCCAAATAATATTTACACTCAGCCAGAATCTTAAAGGCTTTTTTTCAAAGGCCGTGGAAGTCTTTCTCTTGAATATTTTATTTTACAAATAACTGGCATTATAACAACTGGGATGCACCTGAAATTTATTTTACATTAATACGGCTATGTAACCTTGGACAATGTACCCTTTACAACCTTACTTACTTCACACTGTTTTACGGAATATAAAAGAGACTATCCTTACTTGTATATCTCATGTATCTCAATACCAGAATAGTTCCAAAGTAGGTAAATTCAAGGCTAAGAACAGCATAATGCAGTTTTCATTATTCCAGCAAAGCTTTATTATTAGCATGGCAGTAGTCCAATTCTCTCTCATAGACAAACAAAAAAAACCACGCTCCAAATGCAGAATTATTTTCAGGTGCAATCATATTTATCATATTTGCCTTATTTCCCTGATAGTAATCCTCTGGATTAACAATTGATACTGCTGGAATTTATCCCAGAATAAAATCCAGTCCTAATCTAATACTTTATAATTACAGATGCTAGTTTCCTAGCACCGCTTTACCCAATTAATATTTTATATCTTTAAACAACAGAGTATTAATTCTATAAGAAAAAATGCATATTATTTCAGACTATCACACATTAACTGCCGGTACCTTAGATTTAAATCAACTCACACACTTAGCAGCCAAAAAGTAAATATGTATTAATCTAGCAATGTACATACACATCAGCTAGATACTCTCCAATACACAAAGTTGTACCAGTAATTGTACCTGAAGCAGTATGGTTGAAGTATATTATCCAATATTAATATTTAAGCTATGACATCATGAACATGGTCTGCTACAGGCAAGACAAGGTTAAACTTGACCAAATACATGAAGACTCACTTTTAATTTGTTCAGTATGTGATTTAACTCCTTTGCTCGCTCAAAAAGCAAGCATGCAGTAAGTATAAAGATGCTTGTAAATCTAGCTTCATTACTATATGCCAAACTGCTTGTACTTTATGTAGAACTGATATCTAAGATTGTCTACGCTAAGGTGCTCAATGGGATGGATGTCTTTGAAGAGAACTCCAAACTTCAGCTTGTGACTTCTAGGGTCCACAGTTCAAATTATCTTTACCACTTTAATTTGGATGACAATGGTTACTTGAAAAATCTTCACCCAAAGCAACTTGCCAATACTTACAATCTCAGAAAATGAACTAAACAAACTATGATGGAAACAAATCAGGGAGTCCTTATCTTTTAAATTTCAGCATGTTCATTGAACAAGTAAGTATATATAAAATTTTTTATATATAGTGCTATAGAGTACTGCACACCAGAACAACTAGACACAAGAACAGTTTTTTCCCGAAGGCCATCACTCTGCTAAACAAATAATTCCCTCAACACTGTCAGACTATTTACTGAATCTGCACTACTATTAATCGTTTCATAGTTCCCATCACCAATCTCTTTCCACTTATGACTGTATGACTATAACTTGTTGCTGGCAATCCTTATGATTTATATTGATATATTGATCATCAATTGTGTTGTAAATGTTGTACCTTGATGAACGTATCTTTTCTTTTATGTACACTGAGAGCATATGCACCAAGACAAATTCCTTGTGTGTCCAATCACACTTGGCCAATAAAATTCTATTCTATTCTATTCTTTTAATTTGTTCAGTATGTGATTTAACTCCTTTGCTCACTCAAAAAGCAAGTATGCAATAAGTATAAAGATGCTTATAAATCTAGCTTCATTACTATATGCCAAACTGCTTGTTCTTTATGTAGAACTGATATCTAAGATTGTCTACTATAAGGTGGTCAATGGGATGGATGTCTTTGAAGAGAACTCCAAACTTCAGCTTGTGACTTCTAGGGTCCACAGTTCAAATTATCTTTACCACTTTAATTTGGGTGACAATGGTTACTTGAAAAATCTTCACCCAAAGCAACTTGCCAACACTTACAATCTCAGAAAATGAACTAAACAAACTATGAGGGAAATAAATCAGGGAGTCCTTATCGTTTAAATTTCAGCATGTTCATTGAACAAGTAAGTATATATAAAATTTTTTATATATAGTGCTATAGAGTACTGCACATCAGAACAACTAGACACAAGAACAGTTTTTTCCCGAAGGCCATCACTCTGCTAAACAAATAATTCCCTCAACACTGTCAGACTATTTACTGAATCTGCACTACTATTAATCGTTTCATAGTTCCCATCACCAATCTCTTTCCACTTATGACTGTATGACTATAACTTGTTGCTGGCAATCCTTATGATTTATATTGATATATTGATCATCAATTGTGTTGTAAATGTTGTACCTTGATGAACGTATCTTTTCTTTTATGTACACTGAGAGCATATGCACCAAGACAAATTCCTTGTGTGTCCAATCACACTTGGCCAATAAAATTCTATTCTATTCTATTCTTTTAATTTGTTCAGTATGTGATTTAACTCCTTTGCTCACTCAAAAAGCAAGCATGCAGTAAGTATAAAGATGCTTGTAAATCTAGCTTCATTACTATATGCCAAACTGCTTGTACTTTATGTAGAACTGATATCTAAGATTGTCTACTATAAGGTGCTCAATGGGATGGATGTCTTTGAAGAGAACTCCAAACTTCAGCTTGTGACTTCTAGGGTCCACAGTTCAAATTATCTTTACCACTTTAATTTGGATGACAGTGGTTACTTGAAAAATCTTCACCCAAAGCAACTTGCCAATACTTACAATCTCAGAAAATGAACTAAACAAACTATGAGGGAAACAAATCAGGGAGTCCTTATCTTTTAAATTTCAGCATGTTCATTGAACAAGTAAGTATATATAAAAGGTTTTTTTGGGGGGCGTTTACCCATCTCCTAGTATTTCAGTACGTTTGCATTAATTTTAATATTTGGGATCAGTGTTTTCATTTTTAGGTGTTGGTTTTATTCCTTCTGTTTTATCTTAAACTCTATGTGTGGGTTTTCTTTTGAAAACAACTTGGAAGCCTCAACTAGCTCTAAAATATTTCCAGAATATTAAGCAATGTAGATTATTTTAAAAGGATTGCACTGCTGCTTATTCACATCAAGTTTTCCCACCCCTTTAATTGAATTGAATCCAATAGGCCATCTCATCTGCCTTTTTCATTCTGCTTCAGCCCAAGCTGAAGGTGGGGGTGGGGGAAAAGCAAAAGACAGAAACTCTCAGGGATAAGTAATAAGGCGTAGGCTAGACTGATTAGTTAAACGTTGCCAGTGTCTCATTTGGATTTTTAAAGATGCAAATCCAGGTGATATTTAGGAATCCACAACCCCACATTGATACCCAAAGGGTTACCCTACCTACAAGCTCCCCCCCCATCTCTTCAGACTCTCCCGCCAAAAGCGAGATGTCTGGTCACTTAACCTTAAGGACTTCATTTTTTCCTAGAGAAAATAACAGAATTGATTAAATAGCAAAATAGCAAAAATAAATAATGAAATTAAAAAAAAACTTTTACAAGTCCAAATTATATATGGATTAAGGATCCAGATAAATTTAAAATATCACTTTGGAATTAGTTATAAAGAATTAAATTCATGGAAAAATGCTTTTCCTTTGAATTTTATAAAAATAATAAAACACATAAGAATTGAATATTTAAATGCTAGTGTTCACCTTTAAAGCCCTACATTGCATGGAGACAAGTTACTTGTGGACCTCCTCTTCCCAATTACATCTGTCCATCCATCAAGTCAGGCAGGAAGGACATGTTAAGGGTTCCATCTGATAGGCGTCAACCTTATCAACCTGGAGATGTCTGAAGTCATTGTACTTCCAGCAAATTTAGGAATCCACAACCCCACATTGATACCCAAAGATTACCCTACCTACAAGCTCCCCCATCTCTGCAGACTCTCCCGCCAAAAGCGAGATGTCTGGTCACTTAACCTTAAGGACTATATTTTTTTCTAGAGAAAATAACAGAACTGATTAAATAGCAAAATAGCAAAATAGCAAAATAGCAAAATAGCAAAATAGCAAAAATAAATAATGAAATTAAAAAAAACTTTTACAAGTCCAAATTATGTACGGATTAAGGATTCAGATAAATTTAAAATATCATTTTGGAATTAGTTATAAAGAATTAAATCCATGGAAAAATGCTTTTCCTTTGAATTTTATAAAAATAATAAAACACATAAGAATTGAACATTTAAATGCTAGTGTTCACCTTTAAAGCCCTACATTGCATGGAGACAAGTTACTTGTGGACCTCCTCTTCCCAATTACATCTGTCCATCCATCAAGTCAGGCAGGAAGGACATGTTAAGGGTTCCATCTGATAGGCGTCAACCTTATCAACCTTCTGGAGATGTCTGAAGTCATTGTACTTCCAGCAAATTTAGGAATCCTTGGGATCAGGAATCCCTCAAGATGGCTCTATTATATCTGAGTTTTTACCCACTCTCTCGTGTTATTTACATGTTACTTATTTATACTGTTTGTATTGTTTAGTTTTTATGCCCATTCATCAGATGACTGGCTATAAATTTGACAAATACTGAAACATATGTTTAATATAGTGTGGTCAAGCTCTTAACTCTCTTTTGGCCAATCTCAAGCATCAAAGTCACATTGGATATGAATTTTCAGGTAAGGAGCAGTGCTCTGATCAAACTACTTTGCACAATTTCATTGACTTATAACTTGGCTAAAGATGTAGCTGAGAATCTTAAGACAACTTAGCTGTGACTAGTTTTAAAGTCCCATGAATATATTCTCCATCGTTCCTGTGGGAAAAACATGACAATGGATGAAGGGCTTTATCAGGCCTGTAAGACCACATAATCAATGAACTCCAGCCTCTGTCTTAAAATATCTCACCCAAATATTATAAAACCTTTACTCAATCCTTTCATTCCCTATTATACATTGGAGCTTCCAGGCTCCCTTATTGTGATTTTCTGATCATTTACCACAAGCTGACTGTTCCTATAAGCATGCTAAGGTGTTAAGGGTATATTGAAGGCTAGTTGTGGTTCCAGATATAGTGGGTGAATGGTCTGCATAAAGTAACAGTGGATCATTTATATGAGCAGCAACTAAGGGGAGCAGAATGCCCAGATCAGCACATCATACCCAAAAACCCAACAAAGGGCTAGAAGTCAGGGAGGAAAATTACAAAAAATACTGGACAGGGAGGAAAGGGATAGATTTTTGTAGGCAGGGAGTAGAGGGTTAAGAGCAAAGCATCTCCTAAAAAACAGCCAGAGATTTCCAGCCAAAAGGAAAGAATATCACTTCATAGAGGGCCAAGAACTTTCATAAATTTTCAAAATCTAATTTTTTTTAAAAAATCAATTTTTTTAAAAAAAATCAATTTTGAAAAAAAATCCAATTTCTTTTTTAAAATTTAAGAATTTAAAACCTTTTTTCACTATTTTAATTTTTTTAATTTTTTTCACTTTTTCAAAAATATTTTTCAGTATTTTAATATTTTTTTCAATTTTTCAATTTCCTTTTTCAATTACAAAAATACTGGACAGGGAGGAAAGGGATAGATTTTGTAGGCAGGAGTAGAGGGTTAAGAGCAAAGCATCTCTAAAAACAGCCGGAGATTTCCAGCTAAAAGGAAAGAATATCACTTCATAGAGGGCCAAGAACTTTCATAAATTTTCAAAAGCGGGACTCTCCCGCCAAAAGCGAGATGTCTGGTCACTTAACCTTAAGGACTATATTTTTTTCTAGAGAAAATAACAGAACTGATTAAATAGCAAAATAGCAAAAATAAATAATGAAATTAAAAAAAACTTGTAAGTCCAAATTATGTACGGATTAAGGATTCAGATAAATTTAAAATATCATTTTGGAATTAGTTATAAAGAATTAAATTCATGGAAAAATGCTTTTCCTTTGAATTTTATAAAAATAATAAAACACATAAGAATTGAATATTTAAATGCTAGTGTTCACCTTTAAAGCCCTGCATGGCATGGAACCAAGTTAGTTGTGGACCTCCTCTTCCCAATTACATCTGTCCATCCATCAAGTCAGGCAGGAAGGACATGTTAAGGGTTCCATCTGATAGGCGTCAACCTTATCAACCTTCTGGAGATGTCTGAAGTCATTGTACTTCCAGCAAATTTAGGAATCCTTGGGATCAGGAATCCCTCAAGATGGCTCTATTATATCTGAGTTTTTACCCACTCTCTCGTGTTATCTACATGTTACTTATTTCTACTGTTTATATTGTTTAGTTTTTATGACCATTCATCAGATGACTGGCTATAAATTTGACAAATACTGAAACATATATTTAATATAATGCGGTCAAGCTCTTAACTCTCTTTTGGCCAATCTCAAGCATCAAAGTCACTTTGGATATGAATTTTCAGGTAAGGAGCAGTGCTCTAATCAAACTACTTTGCACAATTTCATTGACTTATAACTTGGCTAAAGATGTAGCTGAGAATCTTAAGACAACTTAGCTGTGAATAGTTTTAAAGTCCCATGAATATATTCTCCATCGTTCCTGTGGGAAAAACATGACAATGGATGAAGGGCTTTATCAGGCCTGCAAGACCACATAATCAATGAACTCCAGCTCTGTCTTAAAATATCTCACCCAAATATTGTAAAACCCTTACTCAATCCTTTCATTCCCTATTATACATTGGAGCTTCAAGACTCCTTTATTGTGATTTTCTGATCATTTACCACAAGCTGACTGTTCCTATTAGCATGCTAAGGTATTAAGGGTATATTGAAGGCTAGTTGTGGTTCCAGATATAATGGGTGAATGGTCTGCATAAAGTAACAGTGGATCATTTATATGAGCAGCAACTAAGGGGAGCAGAATGCCCAGATCAGCACATCATACCCAAAAACCCAACAAAGGGCTAGAAGTCAGGGAAGAAAATTACAAAAAATACTGGACAGGGAGGAAAGGGATAGATTTTTGTAGGCAGGGAGTAGAGGGTTAAGAGCAAAGCATCTCCTAAAAAACAGCCAGAGATTTCCAGCCAAAAGGAAAGAATATCACTTCATAGAGGGCCAAGAACTTTCATAAATTTTCAAAATCTAATTTTTTTAAAAAAATCATTTTTTAAAAAAAATCCAATTTCTTTTTTAAAATTTAAGAATTTAAAACCTTTTTCACTATTTTAATTTTTAATTTTTAATTTTTAATTTCGACTGGCTGTCTGAATTTTGACCTGTCTGTCTGTCTGTCTGTCTGTCTGTCTGTCTGTCTGTCTGTCTCTCTCTCTCTCTCTCTCTCTCTCTCTCTCTCTCTCTCTCTCTCTCTCTCTCTCTCTCTCTCTCTCTCTCTCTCTCTCTCTCTCTCTCTCTCTCTCTCTCTCCCTCCTTCCCTCCCTCTCCAAACCTTCTTAGTGTCTTGGTGCTTTGGACAAAATAGGAGGAGGAAAGAGAGATTAAATGGGATAAAATGTGACACTGTGTTAAGGGTAATCTGGGTTCACAATCAAGGTTGTGGACTGTTGAGCAGAGTACCCTATGCATGAAAACGACTGAGACTGGTTGTATACAATAGCAGTCCCTTGCAGACAAACTGGGGTTTGATATTCCTTTACTTTTAGGGAAAAGGCAAAGTCATAGTCCAAAAACAATTTCAGGTCAAACACATATAAAGTCAGTCAGGGATGTTACAATGTCTTCTTACCAAGTCTTCTTTCAGTTCAGTTCAGTTCAATACACAACAGTCAGTATCTTGAGGAATCAGTAACTAGCCATGATCAAGCAACGATCATAAAGCTCAAATATACAGTTGCAGCATGTCATCAGGTTACAATGCTGTAGCATCCCTGTAGATTCCCAAATAAGCCATAGTCCTTTTATACATTGGCTACAGAGCTCAACCAATCAGGATGCTTGCATGATGCAGCACAGCCTTAAAGCAATATCATGCCTTTCTACAAACATACATAGTTTATATATCGCCTGGCCAACTAGTTAGGCAAATAATAATTTCCTGACATACTCCCCTTTGGACAGGTCAATATATAATGGCTTATAATCTCAGCCCATAACTCTCACAACATGTTTTATGTCTGATCGCACCCTGCGGTTTTGTAAAATTATCTGCGATATTGTTTTCTGACATACAATAATTCAGTTGTATCATACATTGCCTTACATTTAGGTATCTAATATCAGTATATTTAGATCTCGTTTTAACAGCTAAATTCATTGCCATTTTAATAGCAGCTTGATTATCTTCAAAAACAACAATTGGATTATGCACACTTAAACCTATATCTAACATCAATTGTCTATAATAGATTAATTCTGTGCACAATAAAGACAAACAGGAAAATTCAGCCTCCATTGTTGACAAACTTTTATGCTTTTGCCTGATAGATTTCCACCCAATTAATGCATTTCCTAACATGCATTATCTAAATCAGTAGCAAAACTAGCATCAGCATATGCAGTCAGTATAAGATCACAATTAGGTTCTAGATCTAATGAGTAATGCATTGTTAGCTTCAGATATCCCAGTATCTGTTTTGCAGCTTTCCAATGGCTCTCAGTTGCTTCTGCATTATATCTAGCTAATTGGTTAACACAATAGGAAATATCAGGTCTAGACCAATTGCTAATGTAAGATAAACTACCTATCAAGGACTGATAAATCTCCCTGCTGAATACAGGACTTTGTATATCACCGTGTTTAAAATCCTGACTCATAGGTGTTTTTGCTGATTTACACAGTTCCATATTGTAACGTTTCAGTAATTGGCTTATTTTACTAGATTGGAACAGTTTGTATCCTCTAGTTTTTTTTTTTAATTTGCATTTATATCCCGCCCTTCTCCGAAGACTCAGGGTGGCTTACACTATGTCAAGCAATAGTCTTCATCCATTTGTATATTATATACAAAGTCAACTTATTGCCCCGAACAATCTGGGTCCTCATTTTACCTACCTTATAAAGGATGGAAGGCTGAGTCAACCTTGGGCCTGGTGGGACTTGAACCTGCAGTAATTGCAAGCAGCTGCTGTTAATAACAAACTGTCTTACCAGTCTGACCCACAGAGATTCCATTAAACATTAAACATGGAATAGGAACTTCATCTGACATAGTGTTTTGAAAATGCCAGCAGCAAATAATGTTTAGGTTTTGAAGAAAGTAGAAAGACAACCAGTTTGGTACATTGATTAAGACAGCCCGTGGAAGCAGATTCTGGCAAATTAGTTGGGCAATCTTGTCAAGAATGTAGCAAGGAGTTATCCAGGCAATTGCCAAGTATTAAGACTGACTCAAAGGCAAGAAAGGAAAGGAAAGAGAAGAGGGGAAAGGAATGGAAAGGAAAAGAAAGAAAAGGGGGAAGGAAAGGAAATGCTTGTTAATAGAGATTTCTGTGAAATTTCACCCCTCAATTGCTGATTCCCTCTCCTGCTCTTATAATTTATAAGCCTGATGAATGGTGTTGTCCTTTTTAACATGGTGCTAAATAAGGGGGGAAATGTGCATTTGCTTGACTTTCTTTCCCCATCCATTGCACCTTGCTTGACAACAACAGCAATAGCATCAACAGAAATAATCACTCACTCTCTCAGATGTGTGGAGTGCAACTCTAAGCCTTTAAAAAAAAAGACAGATTATATCTCCAGTGGGATTAATGTGTCTCCACCCCATGAATTTAACACACTAATATTTACTTGAAGACACACCTATAACAAATCAAATATACCCTGGGACTATAAGGAAGGAGCTTGGAAATACAAATATATTATTCTCCATAGTTTCCCAAGAGTTTTCTACAATTTGTCCTTTCTTCAAAATATAGGTGATTGCATAAATGAGCTTGCATATTTAACAATCAAAGACAGCTAAGTATTACATAAGGTTCCATATTTGTTATTAGGTGTTCCGGGACATTAACACAATTGAGCGTGTCCAGAAATATTTCACAAGAAGAGTTCTCCACTCCTCTGATAACAGCAAAGTACCTTATGCCACCAGACTTGAAATCCTGGGTTTAGAAAATTTAGAACTTCGCCGCCTTTGACATGACCTGAGTTTAACTCATAGAATCATCTGTTACAACGTCTTTCCAGTTGAAGGCTACTTCAGCTTCAATCACAACAATACACAAATACACAATAGATTTAAGCTTAATGTGAACCGCTCCAATCTCAATTGCAGAAAATATGACTTCAGTAACAGAGTTGTTAATGCCTGGAATGCACTACCAGACTCTGTGGTCTCTTCCCGAAATCCCCAAAGCTTTAACCAAAAACTATCTACTATTGACCTCACCCCATTCCTAAGAGGTCTGTAAGGGGTGTGCATAAGAGCACCAACGTGCCTACCATTCCTGTCTTAATGTTCCTTTTGATAGTATCCAATTTCATATAGTTATTACATACTTCTGATTATATATATGCTTTATGTAGTATAGTTATTTCATGCTTATGCTTATATATACTGTTGTGACAAATAAATAAATAATAAAAAAAGAGTGATGGCAAGAGGGTTAAAAACTGTCTCTGAGTCTAGTTGTAGGGGAGGAATTAAAACAGTTTATGTCCAGGATGTGAGGGGTCTGTCTATATTTTCACAAATATGTTTTTTCCCCTGGGCTTAGAGAGAATTGTATTGTGTAAAACAAATTACATGTTGCTCTAGGGCAGCTGATTTTCTTGTTGTAGGTTCATAGCATTGTCTGTGTCTAAAGAGAATTTCCTTGTTCATCCCAGGAACATATTGATACATCTCCCTTGGCCCTTTATAAGTATCCTTAAGTCCACAGGATTAGGGCTGGGCGGTTAGGGCAGTTTCTGCTTGGGGTTCCCTTCATTTTTAGCATCTTAAAATTTGCTACTTATTCATTAGATTTTCCTACTGCTGCAATTTCTATAGGCTTCCTTTCCATTGCTCAACAGCCAATCTTACACATTCCCAACAGGAAATATGAGATTATCGCTAAATTCCTCAAGGTTTTTTTTTTCTTTGTTTTTTTTTTTGCAGCAAACTCAAGCTTAACTGATTTTCTTGTTGTATGTTGACAGTAGTGTCCTTTGCAAGAGCTAAAAAGCTGTGAAATATGCTGTCTAAAAAACCTCAATAAAATAAACTTTCTTCTCACCTTTCATTGATTTATTGAAGGCGAAATATATCATTGTGTTTTGAAGACATCTGCTCACTCGAATATTTTTTCATAAATACAGGGGAATTAAGAAACTGTAGGATGGATGGTGGTTTCTGTCAGACTGGTCTTGACAAAGAGTGCGAGTATGGAAGTCTCCCATACAACTGTGGCATTAATGCTCTCTGCTGCAAGCGTGGACCGGTGAGATTCATTTCTTTTTTAGTTATGAGATAAGAAATATATAGGCATAGCATCTCTCTGCTGCAAAACTCTACATAAGCATTAGATGTTTGCAAGAGAGTAAATTTTCTCAATTTTCTACCATTTATTCGTCATCTTGATCTTTACAGCTCAGATCTGGTAAACTCAATTGAGAAGCCCCATTTGCAGTGTAAGAAAAAGGAATCTGACTTGTTATTTTAAACATGTTTATTTCATTTATTTAATATATCCTTACCCGACCCATGACAACTTTTTCAGATGATCCAAATATGCCTGCAAATGAAATGAGACAGAGAGCAGTAGAATAAAGACTTTTTATTCATTAATTATTTCCCTAATTTGGAATACCCATTTTGGACAGACTTACCATAAAAGCACACATTGGAAGGCAGGATTATAGTTATTCCACATTGATCAAGCCAGTCTGTGCAGGAAAACACCTGCATAAATTGATTGTTATGCTTATATATACTTCATGTGAGCTGATCCCATAAAATCATCCCCCAATCCCTTAATTTTTGCTTATTTATTCTTACAATTGCATTGTATTAGCTATCAGGAAACACTGATGCCACAGCTTTAAGATATACACTTACTGATGATCTTCAAGAATCAGACTGTATCAATAGGTGGTATACCATATAAAACAAGTTACATGTTGCTCTAGGGCAGCTGATTTTCTTGTTGTATGTTGACAGTAGTGTCCTTTGCAAGAGCTAAACAGCTGTGAAATATGCTGGCTAAAAAGTCAATAAAATAAACTTTCTTAAGAAATAAACTTTCTTAAGAAATAAACTTTCTTAAGAAATAAACTTTCTTAAGAAATAAACTTTCTTCTCACCTTTTATTGATTTATTGAAGGCGAAAGATATCATTGTGTTTTGAAGACATCTGCTCACTCGAATATTTTTTCATAAATACAGGGGAATTAAGAAACTGTAGGACGGATGGTGGTTTCTGTCAGGTTGGTCTTCACAAAGAATGCGAGTATGGAAGTCTCCCATACAACTGTGGCATTAATGCCATCTGCTGCAAGCGTGGACCGGTGAGATTCATTTGTTTTTTAGTTATGAGATAAGAAATATATAGGCATAGCATCTCTCTGCTGCAAAACTCTACATAAGCATTAGATATTTGCAAGAGAGTAAGTTTTCTCAATTTTTTACCACTTATTCATCATCTTGATCTTTACAGCTCAGATCTGGTAAACTCAATTGAGAAGCCCCATTTGCAGTATAAGAAAAAGGAATCTGACTTGTTTTTTTAAACATGTTTATTTTCTTATTTAATATATCCTTACCCGAATTATGACAACTTTTTCAGATGATCCAAATATGCCTGCAAATGAAATGAGACAGCAGTAGAATAAAGGCTTTTTATTCATTAATTATTTCCCTAATTTGGAATACCCGTTTTGGACAGACTTACCATAAAAGCACACATTGGAAGTCAGGATTATAGTTATTCCACATTGATCAAGCCATTCTATGCAGGAAAACACCTGCATAAATTGATTGTTATGCTTATATATACTTCATGTGAGCTGATCCCATAAAATCATCCCCCAATCCCTTAATTTTTGCTTATTTATTCTTACAATTGCATTGTATTAGCTATCAGGAAACACTGATGCCACAGCTTTAAGATATACACTTACTGATGATCTTCAAGAATCAGACTGTATCAATAGGTGGTATACCATATAAAACAAGTTACATGTTGCTCTAGGGCAGCTGATTTTCTTGTTGTATGTTGACAGTAGTGTCCTTTGCAAGAGCTAAACAGCTGTGAAATATGTTGGCTAAAAAAAGTCAATAAAATAAACTTTCTTCTCACCTTTCATTGATTTATTGAAGGCAAAATATATCATTGTGTTTTGAAGACATCTGCTCACTCGAATATTTTTCATAAATACAGGGGAATTAAGAAACTGTAGGACGGATGATGGTTTCTGTCAGGTTGGTCTTCACAAAGAATGCGAGTATGGAAGTCTCCCATACAACTGTGGCATTAATGCCATCTGCTGCAAGCGTGGACCGGTGAGATTCATTTGTTTTTTAGTTATGAGATAAGAAATATATAGGTATAGCATCTCTGCTGCAAGCGTGGACCGTGAGATTCATTTGTTTTTAGTTATGAGATAAGAAATATATAGGCATAGCATCTCTGCTGCAAGCGTGGACCGTGAGATTCATTTGTTTTTAGTTATGAGATAAGAAATATATAGGCATAGCATCTCTCTGCTGCAAGCGTGGACCGTGAGATTCATTTGTTTTTAGTTATGAGATAAGAAATATATCATTGTGTTTTGAAGACATCTGCTCACTCGAATATTTTTCATAAATACAGGGGAATTAAGAAACTGTAGGACGGATGATGGTTTCTGTCAGGTTGGTCTTCACAAAGAATGCGAGTATGGAAGTCTCCCATACAACTGTGGCATTAATGCCATCTGCTGCAAGCGTGGACCGGTGAGATTCATTTGTTTTTTAGATATGAGATAAGAAATATATCATTGTGTTTTGAAGACATCTGCTCACTCGAATATTTTTCATAAATACAGAATTAAGAAACTGTAGGACGGATGGTGGTTTCTGTCAGGTTGGTCTTCACAAAGAATGCGAGTATGGAAGTCTCCCATACAACTGTGGCATTAATGCCATCTGCTGCAAGCGTGGACCGGTGAGATTCATTTGTTTTTTAGTTATGAGATAAGAAATATATAGGCATAGCATCTCTCTGCTGCAAGCGTGGACCGTGAGATTCATTTGTTTTTAGTTATGAGATAAGAAATATATAGGCATAGCATCTCTGCTGCAAAACTCTACATAAGCATTAGATGTTGCAAGAGAGTAAGTTTTCTCAATTTTTACCACTTATTCATCATCTTGATCTTTACAGCTCAGATCTGGTAAACTCAATTGAGAAGCCCCATTTGCAGTATAAGAAAAGGAATCTGACTTGTTTTCCTTGTTACCTTCTGGGAGGAGGCTTCGTGGTATCCAAAAGCAGAACATCCAGATTCAGCCACAGTTTTTTTCCATATAGTATCAGCCCTGTGAAATCTCAGGCTTCCTTTTTCCACTATGCATTCAAGATGGACAGTGATTAATATTTATACGTATTTATATGTTAGGATCTAGGTAGATGCATATGAATGTATATAGCATATCTGTATGTGTATTATGTATTTGTACACTTTTGAGAAGAGGCAACAGAATTTCATTTTTAATGTGTGCCAGAGTGCCCACAGAAGAAAATGACAACAAAGTTTACCTTAAAGCTGCAAACACCTAGAAGGAAATAAAACTATAATTAGAAAGCAACAGGGGTTCATTAAAAACAGATCCTACCAAACAAATCTTATTTCATTCTGTGACAAAGTGACTAAATTAGTGTATCAGTGAATTTTTTTCCCCGCTCACATTTCACCTTCATTGAGCTGAAAGTGCTTCTGGTCTATGAAAACAAATTGGAGGTAAATGAGGTTTAGTTTAGAATATGCTGGGAATGACTTGCTAACTGAAGAGTAATGGCATGCATAGGGACCACACTGTAAACGTGGAGGAACTGAACAATAGAAACAATAAGAATTAACTAACTAGATTCACCATCAAATCTTAAATTGTGCTCCCCCCTCAACTTGTCTATACATGTATCCTTTGTTTTGGACAAGACAAAGTAACATCAGTAATAAAATCTTCTGTTTCTTTTCTGCAGCACCACCAATGACAAGCACCTGTGAAACCCTGGGAGGTTATTGCCATGTTCCCTAACAAGAACCTTGCCTCTCAAGTGTGGAATATTCAGCAATTGGGATATTAATGGAAGATGTTGCAAACTGTTACATAACAGCAAGCAGTGAAACAACATTGTAATTAAACAAATTAATAAATTTGGGCCACATTTTTGAATTTTGTGTTGCCTTTTGAAAGTGACTGCTACAAACGGTGATCTGAATCTGATTACTGGGTTTGGAATTCTGAGAGACCTTTTGGCCACATTGCTATTCTTATGAAATGATGAGCAATTGCACTCATAAACTTTCATACGTTTATGGGGGGGAGGAGGTCATGAGAATGCCTTCATCTCATCTCTAACATATGCATGAAGAAGCTTAAACTTTTCCTTAGCTAGTCTGATGGTTTCACCATTGAATAGGCAACAAGACCTAGTATTGCTGTGGGTGTAATTTTGACCAGCTTCAGAGATGTCATGGTCAGTTGACGAAGAAGAGAAGAGCTTCATAATTTATAAAGAAATATCAGCCATATGTATACACACATTGTGTGATATAGGTGCCAGAATTTAATCACTGATAAACTACTGAACTCAGAGCCTTGAGAGATGGCTTGCTCAGAAGCTAATAGTCCTTCCCCCCATTTCCTCCACAACACATTACACCCAGGTTCCCCAACCTTGGCAACTTTAAGACTTGTGGACTTCAACTCCCCGAATTCTCCAGCCAGCCAAGTTTGAAGACCTCTGCATTAAGCACTCTCCTTAAGGCGCAGTACATATGAAAGGAACTGTGAGAATTTCAACAAACTCATTCTCTGCTGAATTCACCTTTCTAACAACCAAGATCCTGTCCAGCTGTAGAGATTTTAGTAGTCATCTCAGCGTGGCTGCTTGGTACCTTCCTTTTGGGCCCAGTAGATCCAGTTTCTTTCTCTATTTGAGTCTTCTTGACTTTTCAAACCTTGATCTTTTTCCAATTGTTTCACTAGTCAATTTCATGATGATGAAGCTGCAACATTTTCTTTTCTCTGTGGGGCAAGTACTGCCCTCCAATATTCCCGACCCTTTTGCACCTCTGAGCAGGAAATACTGCAATCGGCAATTGAGCAAAACTACAAACTTCACCTAGACAAGAAGTATCCAGTGAACACAATGGGGAGCCTTGAGTTTTGATAAGGGAGGGGAGGAGGAGAGTAAAGGAGAGTAACAGGAAATACATGTTTGCAATGTTTGTCACATCAATGATCTATCCTACATTTCCACATTCTTATGACACCATAACTGGTTATAAATAGACAGATCTGGTGGGCTTTTGTGGAGCCTTCCTAACTCTTCTTTGGTTCTGCTTCTTTGAACTAGCTGGAGAGATTTCAGAGGCAACTTCAGTCATGAGGTTTCTTTTCCTAACCTTTGCATTGCTTCTCCTCTTCTATGTTTCTTCAGGTAAGAAGGGACTGAGTAAAACTGGGTGAATAGAAGCAGAAGGGGAGAAAAAGAAAGCCTGATAGAAATTGGTGTTTTTTTTAAAAAATCATTCCCACTTTTTGAGGGAAATCCATGATTTGAATCACTCACAGCTGGCTTTATAACATTCAGAGGTGAATTTGAAGAACAAATGGAATTTAGATAAGTACTTTAATCAGACCAGCTGTCCTTCTTCATCAGTATTGCTGTTAAAGGACCATCCCACTTACTAGGGTCTAGATCTGGTGGGTTCCACTTGCCTTAACTATCGGTTCGCAACGGGAGTTCACGCATGTATTTTTATTATGGATTGCACCAGTAGAGGCTAAACCAATTTCACTGTATACATGATGTACAATGACAATAAAAGCTATTATTATTATCATCATCCTGGCACATGTGTAGTAGCCTCCTGTCTTTCTGCTAGGAGTCATATGTATTTAATTGACAACCCACTCTTTTCTGGGCTTCACTAGTTCCCACATGCAATATTATAGATAATGTAGTAGCATCCATGGGACAGACAGGAATACATGAAGGAAATCTGTAACCATTGTGTTTTGATGACAATTGCTCATTCAAATAATATTTTTTTCCATAAATGCAGGACAGCATAATGCCTGTGTGAAATATGGTGGCTTCTGCCAGATGGGCCTCAAGAAAAAATGTGTGTATGGAAATCTCTCATACAACTGTGGCATTAATGCCAAGTGCTGCAAGCGTTTCCCGGTGAGATCCATTTCTTTCTTAGTTGTGAGATGAGAAATGTGAGGGCAGAGCATTTTTCTGCTGCAAAACTCTGCATAAGCATTAGTTGCTTCCAAGATCATAAACAGTTTCTCTATTTGAGTCTTCTTGACTTTTCAAACCTTGATCTTTTTCCAATTGTTTCACTAGTCAATTTCATGATGATGAAGCTGCAACATTTCCTTTTCTCTGTGGGGCAAGTACTGCCCTCCAATATTCCCGACCCTTTTGCACCTCTGAGCAGGAAATACTGCAATCGCCAATTGAGCAAAACTACAAACTTCACCTAGACAAGAAGTATCCAGTGAACACAATGGGGAGCCTTGAGTTTTGATAAGGGAGGGGAGGAGGAGAGTAAAGGAGAGTAACAGGAAATACATGTTTGCAATGTTTGTCACATCAATGATCTATCCTACATTTCCACATTCTTATGACACCATAACTGGTTATAAATAAACAGATCTGGTGGGCTTTTGTGGAGCCTTCCTAACTCTTCTTTGGTTCTGCTTCTTTGAACTAGCTGGAGAGATTTCAGAGGCAACTTCAGTCATGAGGTTTCTTTTCCTAACCTTTGCATTGCTTCTCCTCTTCTATGTTTCTTCAGGTAAGAAGGGACTGAGTAAAACTGGGTGAATAGAAGCAGAAGGGGAGAAAAAGAAAGCCTGATAGAAATTGGTGTTTTTTAAAAAAAATCATTCCCACTTTTTGAGGGAAATCCATGATTTGAATCACTCACAGCTGGCTTTATAACATTCAGAGGTGAATTTGAAGAACAAATGGACAGCCCTGGAATTTAGATAAGTACTTTAATCAGACCAGCTGTCCTTCTTCATCAGTATTGCTGTTAAAGGACCATCCCACTTACTAGGGTCTAGATCTGGTGGGTTCCACTTGCCTTAACTATCGGTTTGCAACGGGAGTTCACGCATGTATTTTTATTATGGATTGCACCAGTAGAGGCTAAACCAATTTCATTGTATACATGATGTACAATGACAATAAAAGCTATTATTATTATCATCATCCTGGCACATGTGTAGTAGCCTCCTGTCTTTCTGCTAGAAGTCATATGTATTTAATTGACAACCCACTCTTTTCTGGGCTTCACTAGTTCCCACATGCAATATTGTGGATAATGTAGTAGCATCCATGGGACAGACAGGAATACATGAAGAAAATCTATAACCATTGTGTTTTGATAATTGCTCATTCAAATAATATTTTTTTCCATAAATGCAGGACAGCCTAATGCCTGTGTGAAATATGGTGGCTTCTGCCAGATGGGCCTCAAGAAAAAATGTGTGTATGGAAATCTCTCATACAACTGTGGCATTAATGCCAAGTGCTGGAAGTGTTTCCCGGTGAGATCCATTTCTTTCTTAGTTGTGAGATGAGAAATATGAGGGCAGAGCATTTTTCTGCTGCAGAACTCTGCATAAGCATTAGTTGCTTCCAAGATCATAAACAGTTTCTCTATTTGAGTCTTCTTGACTTTTCAAACCTTGATCTTTTTCCAATTGTTTCACTAGTCAATTTCATGATGATGAAGCTGCAACATTTCCTTTTCTCTGTGGGGCAAGTACTGCCCTCCAATATTCCCGACCCTTTTGCACCTCTGAGCAGGAAATACTGCAATCGCCAATTGAGCAAAACTACAAACTTCACCTAGACAAGAAGTATCCAGTGAACACAATGGGGAGCCTTGAGTTTTGATAAGGGAGGGGAGGAGGAGAGTAAAGGAGAGTAACAGGAAATACATGTTTGCAATGTTTGTCACATCAATGATCTATCCTACATTTCCACATTCTTATGACACCATAACTGGTTATAAATAGACAGATCTGGTGGGCTTTTGTGGAGCCTTCCTAACTCTTCTTTGGTTCTGCTTCTTTGAACTAGCTGGAGAGATTTCAGAGGCAACTTCAGTCATGAGGTTTCTTTTCCTAACCTTTGCATTGCTTCTCCTCTTCTATGTTTCTTCAGGTAAGAAGGGACTGAGTAAAACTGGGTGAATAGAAGCAGAAGGGGAGAAAAAGAAAGCCTGATAGAAATTGGTGTTTTTTTAAAAAAATCATTCCAACTTTTTGAGGGAAATCCATGATTTGAATCACTCACAGCTGGCTTTACAACATTCAGAGGTAAATTTGAAGAACAAATGGACAGCCCTGGAATTTAGATAAGTACTTTAATCAGACCAGCTGTCCTTCTTCATCAGTATTGCTGTTAAAGGACCATCCCACTTACTAGGGTCTAGATCTGGCGTGGGTTCCACTTACCTTAACTATCGGTTCGCAACGTGAGTTCACGCATGTATTTTTATTATGGATTTCACCAGTAGAGGCTAAACCAATTTCATTGTATACATGATGTACAATGACAATAAAGGCTATTATTATTATTATTATTATTATTATTATTATTATTATTATTATTATTATCATCATCCTGGCACATGTGTAGTAGCCTCCTGTCTTTCTGCTAGAAGTCATATGTATTTAATTGACAACCCACTCTTTTCTGGGCTTCACTAGTTCCCACATGCAATATTGTGGATAATGTAGTAGCATCCATGGGACAGACAGGAATACATGAAGAAAATCTATAACCATTGTGTTTTGATAATTGCTCATTCAAATAATATTTTTTTCCATAAATGCAGGACAGCCTAATGCCTGTGTGAAATATGGTGGCTTCTGCCAGATGGGCCTCAAGAAAAAATGTGTGTATGGAAATCTCTCATACAACTGTGGCATTAATGCCAAGTACTACAAGCATTTCCCAGTGAGATCCATTTCTTTCTTAGTTGTGAGATGAGAAATATGAGGGCAGAGCATTTTTCTGCTGTAAAACTCTGCATAAGCATTAGTTGCTTCCAAGATCATAAACAGTTTCTCTATTTGAGTCTTCTTGACTTTTCAAACCTTGATCTTTTTCCAATTGTTTCACTAGTCAATTTCATGATGATGAAGCTGCAACATTTCCTTTTCTCTGTGGGGCAAGTACTGCCCTCCAATATTCCCGACCCTTTTGCACCTCTGAGCAGGAAATACTGCAATCGCCAATTGAGCAAAACTACAAACTTCACCTAGACAAGAAGTATCCAGTGAACACAATGGGGAGCCTTGAGTTTTGATAAGGGAGGGGAGGAGGAGAGTAAAGGAGAGTAACAGGAAATACATGTTTGCAATGTTTGTCACATCAATGATCTATCCTACATTTCCACATTCTTATGACACCATAACTGGTTATAAATAGACAGATCTGGTGGGTTCCACTTGCCTTAACTATCGGTTCGCAACGGGAGTTCACGCATGTATTTTTATTATGGATTGCACCAGTAGAGGCTAAACCAATTTCACTGTATACATGATGTACAATGACAATAAAAGCTATTATTATTATCATCATCCTGGCACATGTGTAGTAGCCTCCTGTCTTTCTGCTAGAAGTCATATGTATTTAATTGACAACCCACTCTTTTCTGGGCTTCACTAGTTCCCACATGCAATATTGTGGATAATGTAGTAACATCCATGGGACAGACAAGAGGAGTACATGAAGTAAATCTATAACCATTGTGTTTTGATGATAATTGCTCATTCATATAATATTTTTTTTCATAAATGCAGTACAGCCTAATGCCTGTGTGAAATATGGTGGCTTCTGCCAGGTGGGCCTCAAGAAAAAATGTGTGTACGGAAATCTCTCATACAACTGTGGCATTAATGCCAAGTGCTGCAAGTGTTTCCCGGTGAGATCCATTTCTTTCTTAGTTGTGAGATGAGAAATATGAGGGCAGAGCATTTTTCTGCCACAAAACTCTGCATAAGCATTAGTTGCTTCCAAGATCATAAACAGTTTTTCTATTTGAGTCTTCTTGACTTTTCAAACCTTGATCTTTTTCCAATTGTTTCACTAGTCAATTTCATGATGATGAAGCTGCAACATTTCCTTTTCTCTGTGGGGCAAGTACTGCCCTCCAATATTCCCGACCCTTTTGCACCTCTGAGCAGGAAATACTGCAATCGCCAATTGAGCAAAACTACAAACTTCACCTAGACAAGAAGTATCCAGTGAACACAATGGGGAGCCTTGAGTTTTGATAAGGGAGGGGAGGAGGAGAGTAAAGGAGAGTAACAGGAAATACATGTTTGCAATGTTTGTCACATCAATGATCTATCCTACATTTCCACATTCTTATGACACCATAACTGGTTATAAATAGACAGATCTGGTGGGTTCCACTTGCCTTAACTATCGGTTTGCAACGGGAGTTCACGCATGTATTTTTATTATGGATTGCACCAGTAGAGGCTAAACCAATTTCATTGTATACATGATGTACAATGACAATAAAAGCTATTATTATTATTATCATCATCCTGGCACATGTGTAGTAGCCTCCTGTCTTTCTGCTAGAAGTCATATGTATTTAATTGACAACCCACTCTTTTCTGGGCTTCACTAGTTCCCACATGCAATATTGTGGATAATGTAGTAGCATCCATGGGACAGACAGGAATACATGAAGAAAATCTATAACCATTGTGTTTTGATAATTGCTCATTCAAATAATATTTTTTTCCATAAATGCAGGACAGCCTAATGCCTGTGTGAAATATGGTGGCTTCTGCCAGATGGGCCTCAAGAAAAAATGTGTGTATGGAAATCTCTCATACAACTGTGGCATTAATGCCAAGTGCTGCAAGCGTTTCCCGGTGAGATCCATTTCTTTCTTAGTTGTGAGATGAGAAATATGAGGGCAGAGCATTTTTCTGCTGCAAAACTCTGCATAAGCATTAGTTGCTTCCAAGATCATAAACAGTTTCTCTATTTGCTATCAGCTATTGATCATCTGGAGTTTTATAGCTCATACCTGGGAAGACTAATTGGGAAGGCTGGGAATGACTTGTTAACTAAAGGATAATAGCATGGCTGGGGTCCACATTATAAATGCTATGAACTAAAGGTCCATTTCCTCAATTCCCAAATTTCTTACAAATGTGTTTTGCCTGTAGGCTTCACTGAGATATGTAGGTAACTATTGTTGGGTACTGCTGAGTTAGTTGATTTTTTTTTTTTGATCAAGAGAGATTCAAACTGAACCTCAAAACAACCAGGCATAGCTTGTTACATTTTAGCAATTGGACAATAGAAGCAGTAAGAAATTAAGTGACTAGATTCACCATAAAATCTGAAATTGTGCTCCCCCCCACCTGTCTATACCTCTATCCATTGTTTTGGACAAGACAAGGTCACATCCGTAATAAAATCTTCTGTTAAGAGAACCAGATCAGCCTAAAGAGCAGTAGATCTTCTGTGGTGTGGTTCCTGAGGGCTGCAGGATGAAACAGGAGGGAGACAGCTTGTGGTCTCTCTGTGTGTGTGTGCTTCACTGGAGCAATTCTCCCAATAGCCAGCATTTTTCTGCTGTGAAACTCTGCATAAGCATTAGTTGCTTCCAAGATCATAAACAGTTTCTCTATTTGCTATCAGCTATTGATCATCTTGAGTTTTATAGCTCATACCTGGGAAGACTAATTGGGAAGGCTGGGAATGACTTGTTAACTAAAGGATAATAGCATGGCTGGGATCCACATTATAAATGCTATGAACTAAAGGTCCATTTCCTCAATTCCCAAATTTCTTACAAATGTGTTTTGCCTGTAGGCTTCACTGAGATATGTAGGTAACTATTGTTGGGTACTGCTGGGTTAGTTGATTTTTTTTTTTTGATCAAGAGAGATTCAAACTGAACCTCAATACAACCAGGCATAGCTTGTTACGTTTTAGCAATTGGACAATAGAAGCAGTAAGAAATTAAGTGACTAGATTCACCATAAAATCTGAAATTGTGCTCCCCCCCACCTGTCTATACCTCTATCCATTGTTTTGGACAAGACAAGGTCACATCCGTAATAAAATCTTCTGTTAAAAGAACCAGATCAGCCTAAAGAGCAGTAGATCTTCTGTGGTGTGGTGCCTGAGGGCTGCAGGATGAAACAGGAGGGACACAGCTTGTGGTCTCTCTCTGTGTGTGTGCTTCACTGGAGCAATTCTCCCAATAGCCAGCATTTTTCTTTCTGACTGGTGTGGTGAGACAATTCCCTCCCCCTTTCCCCACCAATAGGAAGAATATCAGAGAACCATCAGCCACATATATTACATATGATACAAGTAGAAGTTCCTCTGATTTCAATTATTTGTTACAGACATGGAGTTCTGTTACTGAAGTCTAAGTTCCTTAGTCTGCTTGGCAAATTCCCACCAGTTTGTATCATATCTTGATTATTTCAAACTCCACTCAACCTTCTGAGCTGTAAGAATCTGTAAAGTATGGAAATCTAGGATCTGATTTAAATGAATTTGGATCAAACATTTGAATTTTGAATTGTATTTTGAAAGTGCCTGCTGTAAGTGCTGATTTGAGTCAGGTTAATGTGTTCCTATGAAACAATGAGCAATTGCATCCATAAACTTTTCTCTGTTTTGAGCTGAAGAGATGGTCTTCATTCCATCTCCACTTATACCTGAGGGAATTTAAATTTGTCTTTAAATAACCTGCTGTTTTCCCTATTAAACAGTCAACGAGTCATTGTTTTCTTGCCATGGGATTAATCTTGGCCACCTTCACAACCATTCAGTTATGTACCTCTTGCCCAGTGTAGGATGGGGCTTCCCTTCCCTTCTTCTCTCCCCCATTTCTTGGGTACTGCGTTGAAGAGCTCTTCTGCTTCATGTTGTGGGAGAGTGTGGATCTTTCAAACTAGACTTTTCTCCTATATCTGCCATGTCTTCAAGCCAATCTTCTGTTAAGAGAACCAGATTAGCCTGAAGAACAGTAGATCTGCAGTGGTGTGGTGCCTGAGGGCTGCAGGATGAAACAGGAGGGACACAACTTGTAGTCTGTGTGTGTGTGTGTGCTTCACTGGAGCAATTCGCCCAATAGCCAGCATTTTTCTTTCTGACTGGTGTGGTGAGATAATAATTCCCTCCCCCTTTCTCCACCAATAGGAAGAATATCAGAGAACCATCAGCCACATATATTACGTATGATACAAGTAGAAGTTCAATTATTTCAATTATTTGTTACAGACATGGAGTTCTGTTACTGAAGTCTAAGTTCCTTAGTCTGCCTGGCAAATTCCCACCATTTTTATATCATATCTTTATTATTTCAAACTCCACTCAACCTTCTGAGTTGTAAGAATCTGTAAACTATGGAAATCTCTCATACAACTGTGGCATTAATGCCAAGTGCTGCAAGTGTTTCCCAGTGAGATCCATTTCTTTCTTAGTTGTGAGATGAGAAATATGAGGGCAGAGCATTTTTCTTTCTGACTGGTGTGGTGAGACAATTCCCTCCCCCTTTCCCCACCAATAGGAAGAATATCAGAGAACCATCAGCCACATATATTACATATGATACAAGTAGAAGTTCCTCTGATTTCAATTATTTGTTACAGACATGGAGTTCTGTTACTGAAGTCTAAGTTCCTTAGTCTGCCTGGCAAATTCCCACCAGTTTGTATCATATCTTGATTATTTCAAACTCCACTCAACCTTCTGAGTTGTAAGAATCTGTAAACTATGGAAATCTAGGATCTGATTATTTCAAACTCCACTCAACCTTCTGAGCTGTAAGAATCTGTAAAGTATGGAAATCTAGGATCTGATTTAAATGAATTTAAAGGGCAATTCATTGGCTAAAATATAATGAATATTTGTATCTCTTCTTGTACTATTATTCATGTATATGAGATGGTTCACAAAACTTTTTGAGAGGCTACAAGAGAATATATACAGTATATAAGCATTTGAAGGAGAGGGACAAGAGAAGGAAAGTGACAAAGTATTGATTGAAATGTTGTTGTACAAGGATGGAGGTTGCCTCCTGAATTTATGACAGAAGTTTAAATTTGAATAATAACAAAAAGAAATAAAAATATTAAAAAATATAAACAATCAAAAAGCTAATGAAGACCTTTGACAGACCTCTTAAGAGATTATTGACAGTCAAACTACATAAAATATAAAGAGGAAATTGGCATATTGGAATCTTAGCAATTACTAAAATCTCATTTCTTGTGGCTTTGCCCATCTCATGATACTAATAATTATTTTCTGGATTGAAATTAAAAGAAATAAAAATATTAAAAAATATAAACAATCAAAAAGCTAATGAAGACCTTTGACAGACCTCTTAAGAGATTATTGACAGTCAAACTACATAAAATATAAAGAGGAAATTGGCATATTGGAATCTTAGCAATTACTAAAATCTCATTTCTTGTGGCTTTGCCCATCTCATGATACTAATAATTATTTTCTGGATTGAAATTAAAAAGCTTTTCCCCAAAAAGAAATTAGAACTGCACATTTTAGAATTCCTGCAAAGGGAGGGATGTTTCTCTTTTTTTTCTAGTATCTACATAACACATACGTATTTAAATATATACTGCGTAATGATTGTACCTTAGGAAAGATTACTGAGGGAAAAGTAGATGGTGATGCTGTTGACTGAAGAGATTGTCTCCAGGAGGGTGGGAAACTGCAGAGTGAAGTTTAGACTAAGACCGAGTAGGCACTGATCTCGGGGAGCACCAGTGATTCGCCTCTTTCTGAATCTTTCTAAAAATGCAAATCTTTCACATTGGTGAGACATGGCACTAGTTGGAGTTGGTGTGGCCTAGTGGCACCATGTACCTCTGAGTCAGCACTGGGAGACTTCAATAGGGATTGTGTGAGAAGGGCAAAAGATCTTCACTGGGGCCAACTCACTGTTCCCATGCATTAAGACATTCCCATAATTGAAACAAAATGGACATGATATCATTTCTACATGTTCCATGGATTCTGCTCATAGAAAGCCAGAAGTATTTCACTGAACCAACCAGCAAGTCTTGGAGCTTTCTTGAAACGTTCCTTCCAATAATTTTTGAAAAAAGATAATATATAATAAAGTCAGACAATTACTTCTGGCACCCATCAGGTTGGCTATTTCAAGCAATTCCAGGTTGAGCTTGGTGACTCCAGTTCTATCTTAGCACGTGAAAATAGGTAATGATTAATGGTTCATTTTTATCACACATTAGATATACCAGTAAGTTATATGCATATTGGATTAGAAGAGCAATTGTACAGGTTATAATTTTTTGAGTATATTTTTGATATGGCACATTGAAAGGGTTTTTAAAATATGAAACCCTTTTTATAAATGTTTTTGTAGGATTGAAGTAAAGTTGGAGAAATGAAGCATTTGATGCAGACATATACATTAGTTTCACTAGTTGTTGCTGTTTTTTCTTTTCAGTTTGCACTGAAAAAATATTTTAAATTTTTTCACATGCATCTATGCTCTTTAGTCTGATTATCAGTCTGAATATGACTGAAATACTTTACTAGCCCATGGCAAATACCAAGCCCATGGATTACAAAATCATTATTGATAACATCCAGCTGACAAATGAAACAGCTTTAAATACTTAGGAAGCATCATCTTGAGTGAAGGGTCTTTGGACAAAGACATTTGACTTCAGAATCAGCAATATCAACCAAGCATTGGGATGGCTACATAGTACCAGAGCAGTGATGGCAAACCTTTTCAGCATCGAGTGCCCAAACCGGAACATGCATGCATGTATGTGCGTGCGCATGCACTGGAGCACCGGAAACCCGAAGACCAGCTGGCTGGCATGCACATACCTGGGTTTTTTTTGCCATTTTTTGCCATTTTCCAGGCTGTTTTCAGGCCATTTTTCAGGCTGTTTTCAGGCTGTTTTTGGCCCGGAAAACTCTCCAGAAAACTGTCTGAAAAATGGCTAGAAAATGGCCCAGAAAACAGCCTGAAAAAACTGCCTGGTGTTTGGCTGTTTTTCAGGCTATTTTCCTGAGCTCCGGCGCCCACGAATACTAGCTGGCTGGCACACATGTGCGAGCTGGAAACCACAAGAGCAGCTGGTGATGGCATGTGTACCCACAGAGAGGGCTTTGTGTGCCACCTCTGGCATGTGTGCCAAAGATTTGCCATCACGGTACTAGAGTGTTCAATCAACACATCATCCATGTTTTCATAAAGCTAAAAGTTTACAGAGCTCTGCTTATCCCTTCCCTTCAAGGTGGATGTGAGTCCTAGATACTGTATCAAAGGCACATCAAACAACTGGAAAAATTCACCTGTGCAGTCTTCGTTCTATCCTTGGCATTTGTTGGCCAGACAGTGTCTCCAACCTGGAGGTCTTGGATCATGCAAAGTCCACCAGCAGTGACTTCCTAATTATCAGAGGCCAGATAAGATGGAGACATGTCAGCAGAATGGATGACTGACATATGCCTCTCAGGTTGCTTTATATTGCATTTGAGTCTGGGAAGAGACTTCAAGATTGATCATGCAAGTGCTATGAAACACTGTGAAAGAAACTTTATGCCACTAAAGCATTCAGCCAAGGGCAGGGGTCTGCAAACTTGGCTCTTTTAAGACTTGTGGACTTCAACTCCCAGCAAAGCTGGCTGAGGAACTCTGGGAGTTGAAGTCCACAAGTCTTAAAAGAGCCAAGTTTGCAGACCCCTGGCTTAGGGAACTAGAAGCTGTAGCTGCTGACAGAACCCACTGGTGAGCCTTGTGCTATGAAGCCTCCACTTGTTTTAAAGAAATATGTTGCTGAAAACTGATAGAAAACCATAAACAGAATAACACCTACATATATACAAGAATGGAATTCTGGTTCCCCGATTATGCTGGACTGCTGGACCAGACTGGGACTGTGTCCACAGAAGACATGAACAACAGAGTGTCTTCTTTGAACATGAAAAACAATCATATAGAGTTGCCTTAAACTCACAGTGTTCTCTGAGTCCCTCCTTATGTCTTATAACTTCCTAAGCAACTACAGACACTTGCATTAAAACAAGTATTTGTATTCAATGGGAATGATTTATCTAGACCTGTTCCAATCCGGCTTCCGGCCTGGATACAGTATGGAGATGGCTTTGGTTGTGTTGGTGGATGAGCTGCAGCTGCAGCTGCAGCTGCAGCTGCAGCTGCAGCTGCAGCTGCAGCTGCAGCTGCAGCTGCAGCTGCAGCTGCAGCTGCAGCTGCAGCTGCAGCTGCAGCTGCAGCTGCAGCTGCAGCTGCAGCTGCAGCTGCAGCTGCAGCTGCAGCTGCAGCTGCAGCTGCAGCTGCAGCTGCAGCTGCAGCTGCAGCTGCAGCTGCAGCTGCAGCTGCAGCTGCAGCTGCAGCTGCAGCTGCAGCTGCAGCTGCAGCTGCAGCTGCAGCTGCAGCTGCAGCTGCAGCTGCAGCTGCAGCTGCAGCTGCAGCTGCAGCTGCAGCTGCAGCTGCAGCTGCAGCTGCAGCTGCAGCTGCAGCTGCAGCTGCAGCTGCAGCTGCAGCTGCAGCTGCAGCTGCAGCTGCAGCTGCAGCTGCAGCTGCAGCTGCAGCTGCAGCTGCAGCTGCAGCTGCAGCTGCAGCTGCAGCTGCAGCTGCAGCTGCAGCTGCAGCTGCAGCTGCAGCTGCAGCTGCAGCTGCAGCTGCAGCTGCAGCTGCAGCTGCAGCTGCAGCTGCAGCTGCAGCTGCAGCTGCAGCTGCAGCTGCAGCTGCAGCTGCAGCTGCAGCTGCAGCTGCAGCTGCAGCTGCAGCTGCAGCTGCAGCTGCAGCTGCAGCTGCAGCTGCAGCTGCAGCTGCAGCTGCAGCTGCAGCTGCAGCTGCAGCTGCAGCTGCAGCTGCAGCTGCAGCTGCAGCTGCAGCTGCAGCTGCAGCTGCAGCTGCAGCTGCAGCTGCAGCTGCAGCTGCAGCTGCAGCTGCAGCTGCAGCTGCAGCTGCAGCTGCAGCTGCAGCTGCAGCTGCAGCTGCAGCTGCAGCTGCAGCTGCAGCTGCAGCTGCAGCTGCAGCTGCAGCTGCAGCTGCAGCTGCAGCTGCAGCTGCAGCTGCAGCTGCAGCTGCAGCTGCAGCTGCAGCTGCAGCTGCAGCTGCAGCTGCAGCTGCAGCTGCAGCTGCAGCTGCAGCTGCAGCTGCAGCTGCAGCTGCAGCTGCAGCTGCAGCTGCAGCTGCAGCTGCAGCTGCAGCTGCAGCTGCAGCTGCAGCTGCAGCTGCAGCTGCAGCTGCAGCTGCAGCTGCAGCTGCAGCTGCAGCTGCAGCTGCAGCTGCAGCTGCAGCTGCAGCTGCAGCTGCAGCTGCAGCTGCAGCTGCAGCTGCAGCTGCAGCTGCAGCTGCAGCTGCAGCTGCAGCTGCAGCTGCAGCTGCAGCTGCAGCTGCAGCTGCAGCTGCAGCTGCAGCTGCAGCTGCAGCTGCAGCTGCAGCTGCAGCTGCAGCTGCAGCTGCAGCTGCAGCTGCAGCTGCAGCTGCAGCTGCAGCTGCAGCTGCAGCTGCAGCTGCAGCTGCAGCTGCAGCTGCAGCTGCAGCTGCAGCTGCAGCTGCAGCTGCAGCTGCAGCTGCAGCTGCAGCTGCAGCTGCAGCTGCAGCTGCAGCTGCAGCTGCAGCTGCAGCTGCAGCTGCAGCTGCAGCTGCAGCTGCAGCTGCAGCTGCAGCTGCAGCTGCAGCTGCAGCTGCAGCTGCAGCTGCAGCTGCAGCTGCAGCTGCAGCTGCAGCTGCAGCTGCAGCTGCAGCTGCAGCTGCAGCTGCAGCTGCAGCTGCAGCTGCAGCTGCAGCTGCAGCTGCAGCTGCAGCTGCAGCTGCAGCTGCAGCTGCAGCTGCAGCTGCAGCTGCAGCTGCAGCTGCAGCTGCAGCTGCAGCTGCAGCTGCAGCTGCAGCTGCAGCTGCAGCTGCAGCTGCAGCTGCAGCTGCAGCTGCAGCTGCAGCTGCAGCTGCAGCTGCAGCTGCAGCTGCAGCTGCAGCTGCAGCTGCAGCTGCAGCTGCAGCTGCAGCTGCAGCTGCAGCTGCAGCTGCAGCTGCAGCTGCAGCTGCAGCTGCAGCTGCAGCTGCAGCTGCAGCTGCAGCTGCAGCTGCAGCTGCAGCTGCAGCTGCAGCTGCAGCTGCAGCTGCAGCTGCAGCTGCAGCTGCAGCTGCAGCTGCAGCTGCAGCTGCAGCTGCAGCTGCAGCTGCAGCTGCAGCTGCAGCTGCAGCTGCAGCTGCAGCTGCAGCTGCAGCTGCAGCTGCAGCTGCAGCTGCAGCTGCAGCTGCAGCTGCAGCTGCAGCTGCAGCTGCAGCTGCAGCTGCAGCTGCAGCTGCAGCTGCAGCTGCAGCTGCAGCTGCAGCTGACTGTTGGGGTGAGTCATTGGCCCCGATGGAAAGGGTGCAACAGGTGTTCTCCTGGATGGGCGGTTGTCTTCAAGACCATTTGACGACTGTCTCCAGGAGAGCTTTTATCAGGTTACTGATTCGCCAGTTGTGTCCTTCCTGGACCGGGATGCCCTATGCACGGTCACTCATGCTCTTTACCTCGCTTGGACTATTTTCCTGAGCTCCGCGCCCATGAATACTAGCTGGCTGGCACACATGTGCGAGCTGGAAACCACAAGAGCAGCTGGTGATGGCATGTGTACCCACAGAGAGGGCCTTGTGTGCCACCTCTGGCATGTGTGCCCACAGAGAGGGCCTTGTGTGCCACCTCTGGCATGTGTGCCCACAGAGAGGGCCTTGTGTGCCACCTCTGGCATGTGTGCCCACAGAGAGGGCCTTGTGTGCCACCTCTGGCATGTGTGCCCACAGAGAGGGCCTTGTGTGCCACCTCTGGCATGTGTGCCCACAGAGAGGGCCTTGTGTGCCACCTCTGGCATGTGTGCCCACAGAGAGGGCCTTGTGTGCCACCTCTGGCATGTGTGCCCACAGAGAGGGCCTTGTGTGCCACCTCTGGCATGTGTGCCCACAGAGAGGGACTCCTTAGGGTGCCGTCAGCCAAGCAATGTCGGCTGGCCCCAGGAGGGCCTTCTGTGGGGGCACTGTGAACGAACTTCCCCTGGACTTCGACAACTATCCGACCTTGGGACCTTTTGCCGCGAACTTAAAACGTATTTATTCTGTCTTGCTGGACTGGCTTGATTTTTAAAATTTTAATTTGCTTTTATGGGTTTTAAATTTTTGTAAATTTTATAGGGTGTTACTGTATTTTAAATTTGACCAATTGAATAAGTTTTTTAAGGGTTGTTCTTAGTATTGTACGTGTTGTTCTTTTTGTATTTTATTTTGGCTGTGCACCGCCCTGAGTCCTTCGGGAGAAGGGCGGTATACAAATTATGAAAATAAATGAGTAGATACTGTAAGATTGCAGTGGATGGCTGTTGCACTTTGAGCTTCCTTGTAAAGAAAATGTTAAGCTGCAGCTGCAGCTGCAGCTGCAGCTGCAGCTGCAGCTGCAGCTGCAGCTGCAGCTGCAGCTGCAGCTGCAGCTGCAGCTGCAGCTGCAGCTGCAGCTGCAGCTGCAGCTGCAGCTGCAGCTGCAGCTGCAGCTGCAGCTGCAGCTGCAGCTGCAGCTGCAGCTGCAGCTGCAGCTGCAGCTGCAGCTGCAGCTGCAGCTGCAGCTGCAGCTGCAGCTGCAGCTGCAGCTGCAGCTGCAGCTGCAGCTGCAGCTGCAGCTGCAGCTGCAGCTGCAGCTGCAGCTGCAGCTGCAGCTGCAGCTGCAGCTGCAGCTGCAGCTGCAGCTGCAGCTGCAGCTGCAGCTGCAGCTGCAGCTGCAGCTGCAGCTGCAGCTGCAGCTGCAGCTGCAGCTGCAGCTGCAGCTGCAGCTGCAGCTGCAGCTGCAGCTGCAGCTGCAGCTGCAGCTGCAGCTGCAGCTGCAGCTGCAGCTGCAGCTGCAGCTGCAGCTGCAGCTGCAGCTGCAGCTGCAGCTGCAGCTGCAGCTGCAGCTGCAGCTGCAGCTGCAGCTGCAGCTGCAGCTGCAGCTGCAGCTGCAGCTGCAGCTGCAGCTGCAGCTGCAGCTGCAGCTGCAGCTGACTGTTGGGGGTGAGTCATTGGCCCCGATGGAAAGGGTGTGCAACTAGGTGTTCTCCTGGATGGGCGGTTGTCTTTCGAAGACCATTTGACGACTGTCTCCAGGAGAGCTTTTTATCAGGTTCGCCTGATTCGCCAGTTGTGTCCCTTCCTGGACCGGGATGCCCTATGCACGGTCACTCATGTTCTTTTTACCTCTCGCTTGGACTATTGCAATGCTCTCTACATGGGGCTCCCCTTGAAAAGCACCCGGAGACTCCAGTTAGTCCAGAATGCAGCTGTGCAGATAGAGTGTCTGAGCCCATGTAACACCCATCCTGCGCAGACTGCACTGGCTGCCTGTTGTCTTCCGGGTGCGCTTCAAGGTGTTGGTGACTACCTTCAAAGCGCTCAATGGCTTAGGACCAGGATATTTACGGGACCGTCTACTGTCATCTTCTATCTCCCAGCGACCGGTGCGTTCTCACAGAGAGGGACTCCTTAGGGTGCCGTCAGCCAAGCAATGTCGGCTGGCAGCCCCCAGGGGGAGGGCCTTCTCTGTGGGGGCTCCTACCCTGTGGAACGAACTTCCCCCTGGACTTCGACAACTATCCGACCTTGGGACCTTTTGCCGCGAACTTAAAACTTATTTATTCTGTCTTGCTGGACTGGCTTGATTTTTAAAATTTTAATTTGCTTTTATGGGTTTTAAATTTTTGTAAATTTTATAGGGTGTTACTGTATTTTAAATTTGACCAATTGAATAAGTTTTTTAAGGGTTGTTCTTAGTATTGTACGTGTTGTTCTTTTTGTATTTTATTTTACATTGAGTCCTTCAGAAGTGTATACAAATTATGAAAATAAATGAGTAGATACTGTAAGATTGCAGTGGATGGCTGTTGCACTTTGAGCTTCCTTGTAAAGAAAAATGTTAATCTTCCTGAAGGCAAGAAGGAAGTTCATCTTTTTTAAGATACTTTTTATGTGGCAAATTTTCCTATTTTTTTAAAAAAATCTAGTGATAAAATAATTTGTATATTTTCAACATTTAGGACTCTATTAATAATTTAAAATCATATTTTCCCCAAGAACTTTGTTCACCATAGTATTAATGTCAAACTAATAAAGAACTAACAATGGACGTGACCATTGTACAAACAGTGAAGTTCCTTGGCATTTATTATATCTCTAGCACAGGAGTGTCAATCTCACATCGTCAGTGAGTCACATGACATATAGGGACTTTTTCCCCTTTGCTAAACTGGGTGTGGGCGTGGCCAGTACGTGATATATCTGGCCCTCGGGCCGGGAGTTTGACAGCCCTGCTCTAGCATATAGAAAGGGACTACCAACCAGCATTCAAAAGTATCTTTCCTAACAATATGAGCAGATAGACTTTAGAATCAAATGCTGAGGGAGGTGGGGCAAAAAATCCATTTAAGAAAAACAATTCTCTCTAAGTACTGAAAAAAAAATCTTAATGGCTAATGTGCGGCATTTTTGTTTTTTTAAAACAGTAAGCGTTGTAAAAATATGCTGTTAAACTTATAGCTGGGGCAGTGGTGAAATTCATTTTTTTTAATATTGGTTCTGTGGGCGTGGCTTGGTAGGCATGATGTGGCTTGGTGGGTGTGGCTTGGTGGCCATGGCAGGGGAAGGATACTGCAAAATCTCCATTCCCACCCCACCCTGGGACCAGCCAGAGGTGGTATTTGCCAGTTCTCCAAACTACTCAAAATTTCCGCTACTGGTTCTGCAGAAGCTGTCAGAACTTGCTGGATTTCATCCCTGAGCTGGGGTCACAATATCACAAATTCACAAAAACTATAGAACTCAGGAAGATCCTGTAGGGTAGGCCATTGATTGCTTATCCCGGTTTAAATTATTCTGTAATAGATAATTTCTATTTCAATATGAAATTGTCAGATGGTTTATGCTATTTCATTTTAAAAATGTATACTACGCAATTTTCTAGGAACCACATTATCTTCACATTTCTATAAACAGAGAAACATCTTCTGATATTTGGATCTAGATCTTTAGTGTGGTTTTGTTCCAGTAACTGTAAGCGTTAACAAAAAAACCCTCAGCAATGAGGTTATTTCCTTGTTTTCCCTCTAGTCATTCTTCTTTTCCACATTGCTGCAGGTAAGAGAATACTGTTGATACTCCAGAATTATTTTCTGCACTTTCTGTTTGTTTATTTAGCCTCTTTTTCATAATTTATTTCTTTCAGCCAATTTCCTTCATTCTTCCATTTATTCCTTCTTCCCTCATACTGTTCATTCTTTCATTGTACGCATTGTGTAACCTGCATTCATAACATAATCAACTCTTCTCTAGCAAGTATGCATATAATTGGGAAACAGGTGGTCGGTTTTTGTTTTGTTGCTTAAAGAATATGAGAGAGAAATTGTAACTGAGGATGTATGTGGCTCACCGTTACCAATAGTTCATTCCTGATTTGGATTACTTAAACAATTTCCCTTATTTTTCTCTTCTCTTCTCTTCTCTTCTCTTCTCTTCTCTTCTCTTCTCTTCTCTTCTCTTCTCTTCAATCTATTCACATAACAGCTTTGATAGCAATACACAGTTGAAAAAACAGGGAGAGGTTTTTCCTGTGACTTAAATAATATAACAATTAAGAAAAACCCTCAGCTATTTTTGTCTTGGAACTCGAAGAAAAGAACTCTAAGTACTTGTTGCAAAATGTATTTACCTACAGTTCTCTTTGAAGCCTTTTGTTTTTTACTTGGGTACATATTGACCCCTGATTATTGGGTGATATCTGCAGTACAATCTTTATACTGCTGATCTGTGTTATTTATTTGGAAGCCATCATTGGGCAGTGGACTGACTTCCAAGCTAGGTCACCTATCACTAAAAAAATAAACTGTCTTTGTATTCTATGATAAATGTTAATTTCCTTAATATATTCTTTATTTTTCTTTCACAGGAATATCATATAGTTCTCTGGCTTTGTTAGGGAGAAGAATGTGAGCTGATTATGTTAAAGTAGATAGGGTAGAATTTAAAGTACATGCCAATTTCTTGTTTAGAAAATGGTTACAGAATATGTATTATTTTAATGGGTGAAGTTGCAAGAGAAATGTTGACTTATATATTGCAAATATATTTGGAAGGCATTTGCTTGATAACCAATAGCTAGACTGGACCAGAAAGAATGCATTCTCACTGAAATCGTGACCTCACATAAAGTGCTTTACTTTTCTTTACCAGGATACTTTATAATAATTCATTCATTTATATGGAAGCAGATAATATTTAGGCAGTCACGCCAATTAGAGAAATATTAAGGTTCTCCTTCCATCACCCACATACTGTAAGTCATGCACTCTGGAGAGAGCACCAACAGAATCTTCACAGAAGCTACTAAATGCTGGGTCTCCCATCTCAGTGGGCAAAATGATGGACTCATTGCTGAAGGTTTTCTTGTGATGGTGGCATGTACTGGAGTTGGATTGGAAAGGTGCCTGAGGAGAATCTGGATTTACTGCATCACAATTGGAGAAGGAGAGTTTTTACAAAACCAGTCTGCTGCCATACACCCCCCACCCCCACCAGTCATCTTTCGGTGTGATGGGAAACACATCATAACATTCTGCTATGATGGGCTCATGTATTGCAGTACAAATTATCCTAATGGTAACCAACATAAAGGAAGCATGATCTTTAAGTAGGAAAACCACACTTCAAAGATAAAGTGATGACATTGGCTAGATTTTTAATTTAATTTAATAGGTGGCTTGATCACCCTTTTCCACCCCACCTTCAGAGCCACCTAAACCATGTGCAGAGTTGCAGAGTTCCTGCTTTCATGAATGTTCCCCATGGCTTCTTCCAGGCACACCTGCTATGGAATTTGAAAGGAAATGCTGCAACCCATGCCAGGGATGGTCTTTCGAGATTCACAGGTATAAATATTTAATGCTCATCTCAATTTGATGATTAAACAAGAGACATCTGCTGCACAAGATTGATCCACTTTAATGCATATTTAAACATTATGCTGGCAAGCGCTCTGGAAGCCAGAGCTCATGAAATGTCCACAAGCGGAAACCCTACAAAAGCCTCACACCAATGGTGGCGAAATCAACTCGGTCCAACGAAGAAATCCAGACCGAATCAGGCGGCGAGGATGAGGAAGGAGTTTTCACACGGGAGACCGAAGAGACCGGGATGACTGCGGAAGTTGGAGGGCAACACCAGCGTCAACAATGCAAGTTCAAGGAACATGTCAAAGGAAGAAGGCACCTGGCTCAAGTCTGTCGAGCACCCCAACCTTCCAAAATTCAAACCAACCAATCAGGCGCGGGATCGGCAAGGCGACCCGTGATTGGTCAAAACAAAAGGCGAAGTCAAATCGAGCGACCGTGATAGTGGGTCGTGCAACCCGCGTGAAGAAAATCTTCACAAAACCGAAAATCGAAGGAGTGCCGTGCCGACTGGAGGTGGACACAGGGTCAGCGATCACAATCATGTCCTGGGACACTTTGCAGCTTTGCGAACATCAGCGCAAACTGCAAACACAGCGGCTAAAGTTCAAGACTACCAAGGGAATCGCATCCCTGTTAGGACAACCTCCGTCATACGGACCACACAAGAAAACCCTGCCCATCACGATAGTCGAGGGACCCTGCCAAGCTTGTTGGGACTAGACTGGTTTCGAGCATTGGGCATGGGAGTGACTGGCATCTACAGACTTTAACCTAAAGGACTCATGGAAGAATTCAAGATGTTTTCAAAGACTGCCTGGGCAAGTACAAGGGACCCCTATTTCTTCAACTTAGACCCCAGGTAGCCCCATACGGTTAAAGCAGGAGGTCCTTTGCCCTTAAACCCAAGATTGACAGGAGATAGACAAACTAGTCAGTCAGGGATACTAGTGCCAGTCGATCATGCAAATGGGAGGCGCCAATCGTCACCCCAGTAAAACCAGATGGGTCAGTTAGAATTTGCGCTGACTACAAGGCATTAAACAAAGCCTTGCAAAAAGCGCTTACCGGTTCAGTGGTGCAACACTTGCTGCACTCGCTGGGGCAAGGCGTTTTGCCAAATTAGATTTGGCCCAAGCCTATCAACAACTGCCCGTAGATGCCAACACAGCCAAGCCCAGACAATTGTGACTCACAGAGGTGCTTTAAATGTACCAGATTACAGTTTGTAATGGCCTGTTTCAAAATTTAATGGGCGACTTCTGCAAGGGCTCCCAGGGTGGTCCTATTTTGATGATGTATTGGTATCAGCGAAATTTGGAAGAATTGGGGCGTTTGAGAAAAGTTTTGGGCATTTTCGGTCAGCGGTCTAAAAATAAAATGAACAAATGCCAAATAGGGTAGAATCCGTGAATTCTTGGGCTACAGAATAGACAAGGAAGGAATTCACCCACAGAAAGCAAAATCAAGGCAATAAAAGGCTCCAGCCCCAAAACAAAACAGAGCTACAGGCATTCCTGGGTCTAGTGAACTTTACGGTCTTTTTAAAAAATAAGGCAACTGTTGCCGAGCCGCTACATAAGTTACTGGGAAGAATACTGTTTGGTCTTGGGAAAGGCAGAAGCTAGGGCATTCGAGCAGTAAAAACCTATCGAACGATAGTTTACTGATCAGTACAATAGCACAATGCCATTGGTGTTAGTTTCGATCCCCTATGTGGGGGCTGTGCTCAGCCACAAACTCAAATGGCACAGAAGCCCCAATAGCCTTCTACTCCAGAACGATGTCCTCGGCAGAGAGGAACTATAGTCAGTTGGATAGGAAGCCTAGCTATAGTTTCAGGGTAAAAAATTTCATGAATACGTTTTTGAGACTTTGAAATTATTACAGACCATAGACCACTATTAGGGTTGCTGGCTGGCGACGCCAACGCGCACTCTCGCCCGATTGACCCGATGGACTATCTTTCTAGCTGCCTACTCCTATAAACTGCGGCATCGGCCAGGAAAGGAGTTGGGGCATGCGGACGATTGAGCAGATGCCCACTGCCAGGGCGATCGAGACCCCACCCGGGACACCCATACTGCTAATTGACTCTCTGGACTCTGGCCCAGTCACGTCTAAGGAGGTGGCTCGGGCTTCATGCGGGACATTACTTTGAGAACTGTAATTGGTTGGGTACAAAGAGGTGGCCCGCTGCGGTGGCGTTTAAAGTTTGTAAAGAAAATGGGGAATTATCAGTGCAAGGGGTGCCTGCTCTGGGGATAGGGTGATCCCAGAAAAATTGAGGGAAAAGTTCTGGACTTCCTCACGAGGTCACCCTGGGATCGTGAGAATGAAGGGTTTAGCTAGGAGCTATGTGTGGTGGCCCTAATGGACAAAGAGATTGCTGACAAGGTTGGCAGATGCCAGGTGCCAGGAGTCCAGACCACTACCACCTCGGCCCCAATGAGTGGGAGAAACCCCAAGGCCCTGGTCTATACATATAGATTTTGCCCTTCCACGGCCAAATGTTCTGGTAGATGCATTCTCCAAATGGTTGGAGATCATTCTAATGAAATCCACAACCGCTGAAGCTGTCATTTCAGCACTAAGGCACCTTTGCAACCACGGGTTGCCGGACACTCTAGTGTCAGACAATGGCCCGCACGCGACAGTTTGAGGTACTTGGCAGAGGGCATCCGACATGCCCTCTCGGCGCCTTTCCACCCTGCGACGAATGGCCTTGCAGAACGTTTGTCCGGGCGAAGAGGCATTGTCCAGATCCAGGCGATTGGCAATCACAAATTGAGATTCCTAACGGTACAACACAGAACCCCTGTGCAACTGGCGCAGCCCAGCAGAATTGATGGGTGGCTAAGATGCCCATTAGACCGTTAAACCCAATTACACGACGGTACAAAACACCAGGCAAAACAAGAGAATGGCATAGGCGACTAGTGTGGGCACACAACTATGGTGATGGCCCAAACTGGTAGGAACAATCTAGACACAGGGCCAAAATATCTGTGATGGAGATGGCGGGTATGGAGCGCCACATAGATCAGCTAAATAGAATTAACACTAGACCAGAGATAGATGAGACAGGCCCTGACTACTCATTGATTGAACCCAGCTGACTCCGAGAAAACAGGACTTATCTGGTTCAGGGAGGTCCAGCGACACCAGGTTCCTGAAGACAGCAGGGCGACTCTGCAATAATCCAGGCGGATGGCCTGGAGGAGGAGCTGAGAGGAAACAGTCCCTCCGTCAGCTCGACTCACTCCCAGAAAATGAACTACGCAGTCCGAGAGTCAGGACGCCCAGCTATTTGATTACGAAAATAATATGCTAATTGCATGCAAATTTGAGTAAAGTGTTTTCTGGGAGGGAAGGAGTGTAATGTATCTTTAAGAGTTTTGGCGGGAATTAGCACGTTGCTGATTGGTTGAGGCCACCGGCCAAACTGTATATAAAGAGAGGTTTGCCCCAGCGCTGGTTGCTGGGTTCACTATATATTAAAGAGCTGTTGTCACTACCCTGGTCTCCTGCCTCGTTACTGCCCAAACTTAACAGTAAGACTTTAAAACAGTAAGGGGTTTGTAGTTTAACAGTAGTACACATGTGTCATCTGCCTTAACCACTGAAGGTATGAAACAGGAACACCTATTTTATAGGCTTGTAAGCATTAGATTTAGAAATATTGGAAATATCAGTTGCTATGGAACTGGCAGGTGAAGTTAACAAGCTTTAACTTCTCACTTTTACTTTTGGACAACAAAACAAATACAGGAATGTAACCAATGTTTGTGGCAACATTATGATTGATAATACTTTGAATGGAATTGTAGCCGCATATCACATGGAGATTCATTGATTTTATAATGGAAGATAACTGGGAAATAATCTATGTGTTGGCAAATTGAACAGAATTTTTCTTTATAGAATTGTACAGGTCAAATTAAAAATACTATTTTCTGAGAGATCTTACATTGGATGCAAGGGAATAAAGAACAATTAAACTGTCTGAAAGTAATTGTGTAGTTGCTTCCCTTTTAACTTATATGACAACAACAATGGGAGAAAAGCAACTCTATATTCATAGCCTTCTACTGTAAATGTTTAACACTGTTAACATACAGTGTCCTAACAGCAGGCCCATCTCTTCCTTCTTGCATTTGCTATTGATATTACCAAAAGCTTTACATTGCTTTTAGCTTTCCTTTCAAATCAATTTTTGTGCTTCCTACACACTTTCTGGAGATATTATCTACTTGCTGGTATACTTCCTTGGTGGAATTATCCTTCCTCTATTTTCTACCCGTCCATTTTAACTCTTACCTTAACTGAATGCTTTCCCTGCAGACATGGCGAATCCGCATATAGACGAGAGGTCGAACGACTAGCCTTGTGGTGCAACCAAAACAATCTGGAACTGAACACACTCAAAACCGTAGAAATGGTGGTAGACTTTAGGAAAAACCCTTCCATATTTCCACCTCTCACAATACTTGACAACACAGTATCAACAGTAGAAACCTTCAAATTTCTGGGTTCTATCATATATAAGATCTCAAATGGACAGCTAACATCAAAAACATCATTAAAAAAGGACAACAAAGAATGTTCTTTCTGCGCCAACTCAGTAAGCTCAAACTGCCCAAGGAGCTGCTGATCCAATTCTACAGAGGAATTATTGAGTCTGTCATTTGCACCTCTATAACTGTCTGGTTCGGTTCTGCAACCCAACAAGAAAAACACAGACTTCAGAGGATAATTAGAACTGCAGAAAAAATAATTGCTACCAACTTACCAAAATATTTACAGATCCCTCGCATCCTGGACATAAACTGTTTCAACTCCTACCCTCAAAACGACGCTATAGAGCACTACACACCAGAAAAACTAGACACAAGAATAGTTTCTTCCGATCACTCTGTTAAGCAAATAATTTCCTCAACACTGTCAAACTATTTACTAAATCTGCACTACTATTAATCGTTTCATAGTTCCCATCACCAATCTCTTTCCACTTATGACTGTATGACTATAACTTGTTGCTGGCAATCCTTATGATTTATATTGATATATTGATCATCAATTGTGTTGTAAATGTTGTACCTTGATGAACGTATCTTTTCTTTTATGTACACTGAGAGCATATGCACCAAGACAAATTCCTTGTGTGTCCAATCACACTTGGCCAATAAAATTCTATTCTATTCTATTCTATTCTATTCTATTCTATTCTATTCTATTCTATTCTATTCTATTCTATTCTATTTTTAAACTATCATTTAGCTTCTCCAAAATGAGCAGGTATGCATTTGGGGGTTTGTTTCTGAATTTTCTCTTTTGATTTCTAAACTGAGGAAGAATCATGGCCAGCTTTAATAGACTTCAGCTGCCTCATGCTTGGGAGACCTGAAAGGCCTGGTTAAAGATAAAATTATCTGTGTGGTTTCTAGGAGTCAAAAATGACTTAATGGCACATATAAATCAATCAATTAATTGCTTTCTGGAAGAAATATTTTTATTTTGTGCAGTTGCTGATAATGTTCAAGCCTGAATGAGTTGTAGCATGATTTATGTAGATCTACTTTCGTGTCCAAATATTTTGATTAATTTTAATCTGCCTTTAATTTGCATTTAGATTAGTTTTAATCTGCATTCTAATCAATGCGTAATGCTGCAGTGGTTAGAATGCAGTCTTGCACACTAACTTTGCCCACTGCCAGGAGTTTGATCCTGACCAGTCAAGGTTGACCCATCCTTCCATCTTTCTGAGGATCCAGATTGTTGGGGACAATATGCTTATGTTGTAGAGACTGCTCAGAGAGTGCTGTAAAGCACCATGGTGTGATGTATAAATCTAAGCGCTATTGCTATTGCTGTTAAGATTCTGGTATTTCTATTTGTCAAATAGAGATCTGTTAATTTGTTAATATTTACTACAGAACTCAATATCAGTCAATCAGTCACCTGTGATGCCTGAGGCTCTCTCAGCATGAGAGCAGACTGTGGAGCATTGTTCTCATTTCTGGATAGGCTAGCTCTTCAGGATCCTTGGGAACTCCAAGTCAGTATATCACCCCCAACTATAAGATCCGCATCGTCCAAAACAATAGCTTCCAGGCTGATTTCCTCTTGCATCTATTGAGCAAAACTTTTGGTCATTGGGGTCACGAGAATTATGTCGTAGTCGAGGGCTCTGTAGCATAGTAAGAAGTGAAGTGTGATGTTAAAGGACAGTTCGCAGATGATGGTTTCTGGAAGAGCAAGTTTATGTGCAACTTGAATATTTTTTAGATTCAGTGACTTTTTGTAAAAGATAGCCACTCCACCTCCCCTGCGGGTTTCACGATCTGACTGGAAAACATGATATTCTCTTTCTGAGACGATGGAGTCAAGGGCGGTGGTGGCTCAGGCTGTAAGATAGCCTGTTATTAAAACACAGCAGCCTGCAATTACTGCAGGCTCAAATCCCACCAGGCCCAAGGTTGACTCAGCCTTCCATCCTTTATAAGGTAGGTAAAATGAGGACCCAGACTGTTGGGTGGGGCAATAAGTTGACTTTGTAAATATACAAATAGGATGAGACTATTGCCTTACACCCTGAGCCACACTGAGTCTTCGTAGAAGGGCGGGATATAAATGTAAATAAATAAATAAATAAAAACTTCAGCCATGTTTCACAGACAATGTATGTATGTACCAGCATTTAACAAGAGGAGAAGTTCAGGCATTTTGTTTACAATGCTTCTTGCATTTATCAGTTTGCATTTAAGTTCAGCAGTGGCTGGTATAGAGGAAATAAGGGGCGTGCGTACCTAGTTTTGGATGACGGCTGGTTGAAAGTTCTGTATGATGGATGGTTGGATGTTTTGGGTGATGGAGGGTTGGATGTTGGGCAATTGATTGTAGGTTTTACTTTTTATGCAGTGAGCGCAGTAGTCGATGTATAGGTTAGATTCACCTTTCTCTTGCCATCTTTTGAGTTCTGTGCAGAGTTTGCGGGAGCGAATCTGTTGCAGTAATGTTAGATCAGGCCGTGATCAAAGTTTGCTGTGGTTGGGGTTGGTTCTGGCAATTGAATTTATAGCATAAATGAACTTTCATTTTCTGGTCTCATTTTTGCAGATGACTGCGAATGAATCTAGGCACTACTGAGCCATCACTGTTTTTATTTATTTATTTATTTATTTATTTATTTATTTATTTATTTATTTATTTATTTATTTATTTATTTATTTATTTATTTATTCATTTATAAAAATAAATAAATAAATATTTATTTATTTAAATTTTTATACCGCCCTTCTCCCAAAGGACTCAGGGCGGTGTACAGCCAATATTAAAACAATTAAATATACAAAATTAAAATATCAATTAAAATACATATTCAATAATGGCCAAATTAAAACCGTCAAATTGACCCAGGCTAAAATACCCCATATAAAATTACTAAAAATTCAAAATTTGGAAATTTAAAAATCAAGCCAGTCCCGCTTGGATAAACAAATAAGTTTTCAATTCACGGCGAAAGGTCCGAAGGTCAGGTTGTTGACGCAAACTGGGGGGAAGTTCGTTCCAGAGGGTAGGTGCTCCAACAGAGAAGGCCCTTCCCCTGGGGGCCGCCAGCCAACATTGCTTGGCGGACGGCACCCTGAGAAGACCCTCTCTGTGAGAGCGTACGGGTCAGTGGGAGGCATAAGGTAACAGCAGGTGGTCCCGTAAGTACCCGGGCCCTAAGCCATGGAGCCCTTTAAAGGTGGTAACCAGAACCTTGAAGCGCACCCAAAAGACCACAGGTAGCCAGTGCAGACTGCGCAGGAGTGGTGCTACCCGGGAGCAACGTGAAGCTCCCTCAATCACCCGCGCAGCTGCATTCTGGACTAACTGGAGTCTCCGAGTGCACTTCAGGGGTAGCCCCATGTAGAGAGCATTGCAATAATCCAGACGAGAAGTGACGAGAGCATGAGTGACCGTGCATAAGGCATCCTGATCCAGAAAGGGGCGCAACTGGCGAACCAGGTGAACCTGGTAAAAGGCTCTCCTGGAGACGGCCGCCAGGTGGTCTTCAAACAACAGCCGTCCATCCAGGAGAACGCCCAAGTTGCGTACCCTCTCTGTTGGGGCCAGTGACTCGCCCCCAACAGTCAGTCGCGGTTGCAGCTGACTGTACCGGGTTGCCGGCATCCACAGCCACTCCGTCTTGGATGGATTGAGTCTAAGTCTGTTTCTCCCCATCCAGACCCGTACAGCCTCCAGGCAACGGGACAACACTTCGACAGCTTCGTTGGGGTGGCCTGGGGTGGAAAAGTACAGCTGAGTGTCATCAGCGTACAGCTAATAACTCACCCCAAAGCCACTGATGACCTCGCACAACGGCTTCATATAGATGTTGAACAGGAGAGGCGAGAGAATCGACCCCTGAGGCACCCCACAAGTAAGGCGCCTTGCGGTCGATCTCTGCCCTCTTGTCAACACCGTCTGCGACCAGTCAGAGAGATAGGAGGAGAACCACCGGTAAACGGTGCCTCCCACTCCCAAACTCCCCAACCGGCGCAGCAGGATACCATGGTCGATGGTATCAAAAGCCGATGAAAGATCTAACAGGACCAGGGCAGAGGAACAACCCCTATCCCTGGCCCTCCAGAGGTCATCCACCAACGCGACCAAAGCTGTCTCCGTGCTATACCCGGACCGGAAGCCGGACTGGAATGGGTCTAGATTGACAGCTTCATTCAGATACTGGGGAAGCTGCCATGCCACCACACTCTCTACAACCTTCGCCACAAAGCGAAGGTTGGAGACTGGACGGTAATTACCCAAAATTAGGCTTCTTGAGGAGGGGTCTCACCACCACCTCTTTCAAGGCGGCGGGAAAGACCCCTTCCAACAAAGAAGCATTTATAATTCCCTGGAGCCAGCCTCGTGTCACCTCCTGAATGGCCAGCACCAGCCAGGAGGGACACGGGTCCAGTAAACATGTAGTGGCATGTAACCTCCCCAGTAGCCTGTCCATGTCCTCAGGAGCCACAGAATCAAACTCATCCCAAACAACATCAACAAGACGCGTCTCAGTCATCTCACCCGGATCATCACAATCTTGGTCCAAACTATCCCGACGCTGAGCGATTTTATCGTATAGATAACCACTAAATTCCTCGGCACATCCCTGCAAGGGGTCATCTCGCCCTCCCCTGGTGTAGGAGGGAGCGGGTCACCCGAAACAGGGCGGCCGGGCGGTTATCTGCCGACGCAATGAGGGTGGAAACGTAGGAACGCTTCACCACCCTCAGTGCCACTAGGTAGGTTTTCGAAAAAGATCTAACTAGTGTCCGATCAGCCTCGGACGTCTCTCTAGGCATCTTCTCTGGCATTTCATCTCTCTCAGCTCCTCAGAGAACCAAGGAGCCAATTGAGATCTGCGCCGGGTCAGAGGCCGCAAAGGCACGACACGGTCCAAAGCCCCAGCCGCGGCCTGTTCCCAGGCCACAACTAGTTCTTCGGTCGTGCTGTGGGCAAGATCCTCAGGAAACGGCCCAAGCTCCGTCAGGAACCTCTCCGGGTCCATCAGGCACCTGGGACGGAACCAACGCATTGGTTCCGTCTCCCTGCGGTGGTGAGCGGCGGTCTGAAAATTTTTGTATTCTGGTCCATCTCTGGAGATTTTGATTATTTTATCAGGGAAATGGTGGGTGTATTATAGTTTCTAATGATGTTACGAACCTTAGTAATATCTGATTCACTGGTGTTATCTAATCCAAATAATATAGCATTTTGATGTTTTTGTTTTCTCTCAATGGTATCTTTGACGAGTATGGATAAGTTTTTTGATTGGTTGGCAGATATTTGTGGTTTAGCTTGTGGTTTAGGTAACATTTGTTGGATTGGGATAAGATTTTGATCTGCTGAGTTTTCATTTTTTTGTGCTGTAATTTTTTTTCAAGATATGTGAAATGTGGTTCTAAACATGCTAGTATTTGTGTTTCTAAGCTTGCTTCAATGGAGTCGATGATAGTTTGTTGTGTCTTTACAGTTGTTTCCATGGTATGGACCCTATCAGACATGACAGTTAAGTAGTCAAATTTTGGAAAACAAGATGGACATATATGGATAAATGTAGGATCTGCTTGCAGGAAATTGGCTATCGATTTGTTTATTTTCAGGCAGGTGTGGTGGGCATGATTGGTACATAATTGGCATTTCTTGAATTCATCACATTCATCTATAGATTCATTACATTTATAGCATATTTTGGAGTCGTTTGGGTCATTATTTATAGTGATGTTCCTATATCTAAGAATTCTTCATTAGGATCCTTCATTGGATGCAGGGAATGCATTCCCAGGATCCAAAGCAGATATCCACAGATTAGAAAGGTAGGTAGGTAGGTAGGTAGGTAGGTAGATAGATAGAGTGTTGATAACACAAAGTATAGAAATGATACATATACAAAAGAGTGGATTCAATCAAATAGTCATCCCGTATACCATTTTCATTCTCCTTATTCCCAATATCTCTTCTTATGCCAGATGAATTTTGCCATTGTAAGCGAAGACCTTAAATCTCCTATTTTTCACCAGATCATCTTCCCCAAAGAAATCTGAGTACAGATATCCAGGTATCTCCAAATCCTAACATCCAAGTCATAGATTACAGACAGATTAGATAGATGATACATAGATGCAGTAGATGGATAGATGATAGATAGATGTGTGTGTGTGTGTTTCATTTGCAAGTAACTAGTTATGTCAATTCTGCAGACCACTCAATAATGGAGCCAAACATTTATCATTCCAAAGTATTTTAGCTATAAGCAGAACCATGTAACTAACGTATTCAATGAACTCTCTTGCTCTTGCAAAGACGTTTGTAACATTTAATCCACAGGAGTGTTTCAATGTCAATAACATTTAAGAATAGTTGCAATAGTTCAATAAGGCTGTGTGATGCAATCGTTATAACTGCATAAATAAAGAGCTGTGTCCTCTCCAAGGAGTGAGATTTGATTTAGAACCAATCCCAACATGAAGATCCTTTATCTGCTGTTCGCATTCCTTTTCCTTGCATTCCTGTCTGAACCAGGTAAGAAACCAAATTATTGAGAGTTTAGAAATGACTGATAACTCACTACTTTCTAAGCAAGGATGATCATCACTGAAAGCAGGATAATCTTCAACATCTTCTTTTAGTTTATGTGAAAGAAATAGCTTTGAACGCTGTGGACTATTGACAACATGAGCCTTCAAACATTTGAAAAATATGCCATTGTTTTTCCTTTTTCATTAAAACTTGAGATCCAGTGTAATATAGGGCATCAAGGAGGGACTGGAAAACCAATTCATTGATTCACTATTCTATACAAAACTTAACTGATGGTTTTATTATTGTATATTATTTGTTGGTTCATTTTAGTTTTGGTATACAAATTTTCAACAAAAAACATTATGAATGATGTGTTTGAGGGACAACAGAGAGTTTGATCTAGTGGTCAAAGCACCAAGCTAGAAATCTGGAGACTATTCTAGTCCCACCTTTGGCATGAAAGCTGGCTGGATACATTTGGACTTCTTCCTTCTCACAGGATTGCTGTTGTGATAAAATAGGAGAAGGCATCCTTGGTATTCTCTCAGCTTGTTTTTTTTTTCTTATAGTTCTTTCATGACCAAACTAAGTAATATTGAAAAGGAATGGAATTTGCTCTCTGTTTATATTCTAAGGGTCTGCCCAATTAGTATTGGTTAGGAGTAGTCTTGGGTTTTGTTTTGTTTTATACTGTTTATTGTTAACTTTTTGTCACTTCCTTGATTGGGGTATTGTTTACTTCTTGTTTATTGATCAGATGTTAAGTTTGGTATTAATATAAAATAATCTGGGTGTTGATTGCTGGTAGGGAGATATTTTGGTCTTTTTGTTCCCTTTTTTGTTTATTCATTGTCTCTTTTGCAAAGTAAGTACATATTGCTTATGTCTATGTGTCCATTGATAGCTAATTTGTCAGAGTGCCAGGCTGCCAGGAATTCTCTAGTGCTTTTGGACTTGGCTTGATCTACGATGGTCACAGTTCCCCAGTTGAAAGTATGTTTAAATCTGTCCATGTGTTGTGAATTTAAAGAGTTTTCATCATGTCTTATGACAGCTGCTTGATGTTCATGGAAATAGGAGGAGAAAGGAGTATTATATACATTTGCCACCTTGAGTTATTTTAAGAAATAAAGTTGAGATAACACTAAATAAAAAATAAATATTCATTATCTAGTGAATCTATTGATATTCAATTTGTAAAAAAAGAGAAGCTATTGCAGCAAAATGTCACAAATGTTCTGTTTTTCAAGAGCAGAGAAGAGCATCATTAGAAACATTAAGAGAAGAAGAAGAAAGCCAAAGGAAAACCAGGTTCTGAAGTTCAAAGGAAGTTAACTATTTTCACTCAAGTTCTTCATCAAAAACACCCAGCATAACCAGTCACGATAATTCAGGATGATTTCCTTGCAAGCTGTGATCCATAGTAATAATGGAGAGAAATATAGCACCGCAAGGTCTCTCTTTGGTGTGAATCAGATTTTTTTCCTCCATACAACCTTAACAGATGCAGGCATACCTGCCAATTCAGCTCTGGCCAGACATAAAGCCTGGGTTGATGTAAGATATATTGGGGCTGCTGAAAGGAGATTAGCAAAAATGGATTCCTTGGTCAGAGGGAAGTTACTGAATTCATAGGAATCCTGTAATTCTGTAGAAAAAAGTGATGTATTAGAAGGGAAAAAAATCTAAATAACAAAGTATCTTTACATCATTCCTCTGTCTACCCTTTTTCTTTTAACAGGTAATGCCCGGAACCGGTGTCTTGGACTAGGAGGATTCTGCCATTTGAGTCGCTGTCCACGAAAGACTGAGAATATTGGGAGACAGGGTTGTAGACGGAGATTAATATGCTGTAGACACTAAGTAAACACTCCTCTAATAAAGATGTCACAGATGTAGATCGGGATACTCTTATTTTTACTCCAAAGCATTTCAAGGCATTCACCTGAAGAGGAACAGGTGTTTCAAAGGCAGAAAGAAGAGCAGGAGAGATTTTCAGGTTCAGATAACAGACTTTACCTTAAACTTATTATGATCAAACTATTATTTTATCTCATTTGTATAGCCACATTGAAAAATGATGTCATCTCCATCTAAAACCCTGGATGTCTTCAAGATATGTCCAATGACCTGAGATTACTACCTGCTATCGCTTTTTCTTTCTTTACATTAATCAAACTGCTATCTATCAAACTTGAAAACATTTATGCATTGAAGTAAAATTTGGCAAAGTCCTTGAAATAAAGCTAAACGAGCATTGCAAATTTTATACAGTATATTCATTTAACTTTGTCAATGTGTCTGTCTGTTTGTGTGTCATACCACTTTTCCTACAGTTTGCTGCTCTTCAACCACACTTTATGCTCTAAAGTCACACAGTCCCATTCTTCCCCATCTGTTTATTTACTGAAGAAGTTATTTTGCCATTGAGGTCTTCCAGCTGATGTGGTCGCTTGAGCAGAAGTAGAGCAAAACAAAAACTATTAACTAAGACCCCACACTGGAAAATACAAAACCCAGAGTATTCTGATACTTAAGAAACTCTTAAGATTATGTTTTTCAAGATAAATACTGTGGGATATTATTTAGAATAAGAACGTCCTTGTCTGTTAACTCAGTATCAGCATAGTCTTGGCTCTTGATAAAAGAATGGAAGATGTAGCAAGAGAAAATTTGCATGAGAGAGATCTCTTCCTGAATCATTCTGTTCATTAAGTGCAGAGACCAAAAGACCTACTCTATTAATTTCAGTCACCAGCATAAAACAGAAGGAAAAACTACAAGGAAAAAAATATATCAGAGCGTGCATCAGGTAGGATCCGTTACAAACACAGACACAGGAAGAGAGGGAGATGGAGGGAAGGAGAGGGAGGGGGGAGGAGAGAGAGAGCAACCAAATGAGGGATACTACTGTGGACACTCTTATACCTATGTTCATAAAGGGATGTGATTTACTGTAATGATATGCACAAGTGAAACTATAATTTGCAAAACCAGAATGTACGCAAAAGTGTAAGAAACATAATAATCAGAAATCAAGTCTGAACCTTCCTAATTTTCCTCCCTCTCAAGTCTTGTTCACTTACTTTCCAATTCTCCTTTACTATAGTGCCTAAATTTAGAAATGGATACAAATATTCAACTTAAAAACAAAATAAACATCGGATGACATCATCCACTGCCATGAGTGAGGGAAGAAATGGCAAACTGATCACAGCTCAGGTTTTACAGCATAGAATAAGTTGTTTTCAAATCTTAGTGAAATAAGTCTTAAATAAAAGTTTAACCTATCTCCTTTTTTAAATACAATCCTTTTAGCAGTTCCAAGAAGGCTCCACACCCATTTGCAACTTAGCTGTGACTACTTTTAAAGTCCCATGAATATATTCTCCATCATTCCTGTGGGAAAAACATGACAATGGATGAAGGGCTTTATCAGGCCTGTAAGACCACATAATCAATGAACTCCAGCCTCTGTCTTAAAATGTCTCACCCAAATATTGTAAAACCCTTACTCAATCCTTTCATTCCCTATTATACATTGGAGCTTCCAGACTCCCTTATTGTGATTTTCTGATCATTTACCACAAGCTGACTGTTCCTATTAGCATGCTAAGGTGTTAAGGGTATATTGAAGGCTAGTTGTGGTTCCAGATATAATGGGTGAATGGTCTGCATAAAGTAACAGTGAATCATTTATATGAGCAGCAACTAAGGGGAGCAGAATGCCCAGATCAGCACATCATACCCAAAAACCCAACAAAGGGCTAGAAGTCAGGGAGGAAAATTACAAAAAATACTGGACAGGGAGGAAAGGGATAGATTTTTGTAGGCAGGGAGTAGAGGGTTAAGAGCAAAGCATCTCCTAAAAAACAGCCAGAGATTTCCAGCCAAAAGGAAAGAATATCACTTCATAGAGGGCCAAGAACTTTCATAAATTTTCAAAATCTAATTTTGTTTAAAAAATCATTTTTTTAAAAAAATCCAATTTCTTTTTTAAAATTTAAGAATTTAAAACCTTTTTTCACTATTTTAATTTTTTTAATTTTTTTCACTTTTTCAAAAATATTTTTTCAGTATTTTAATATTTTTTAAAAATTTTAAATTTCCTTTTTCAATTACAAAATTTGAAAAAACAGTTTATTTATTTTAATTCTTTAGAAATTTTTAATTTCGACTGGCTGTCTGAATTTCGACCTGTCTGTCTATCTGCCTGTCTCTCTCTCTTTCTCTGTCTCTCTCTGTCTCTCTCTCTCTCCCCCTCCCTCTCCTTTTCCCCCTCCCTCCCTCCCTCTCTCCCTCCCCAAACCCTCTCAGTGTCTTGGTGCTTTGGACAAAATAGGAGGAGGAAAGAGAGATTAAATGGGAGCAAAATGTGACAAGTGCACTGTGTTAAGGGTAATCTGAGTTCACAACCAAGTTTGTGGACTGTTGAGCAGAGTACCCTACGCATGAAAACGACTGAGACTGGTTGTATACAATAACAGTCACTTGCAGACAAACTGGGGTTTGATATTCCTTTACTTTTAGGGAAAAGGCAAAGTCATAGTCCAAAAACAATTCCAGGTCATACACATATAAAGTCAGTCAGGGATGTTACAAAGTCTTCTTACCAAGTCTTCTTTCAGTTCAGTTCAGTTCAATACACAACAGTCAGTATCTTGAGGAATCAGTAACTAGCCATGATCAAGCAACGATCATAAAGCTCAAATATACAGTTGCAGCATGTCATTAGGTTACAATGCTGTAGCGTCCCTGTAGATTCCCAAATAAGCCATAGACCTTTTATACATTGGCTACAGAGCTCAACCAATCAGGATGCTTGCATGATGCAGCACAGCCTTAAAGCAATATCATGCCTTTCTACAAACATACATAGTTTATATATCGCCTGGCCAACTAATTAGGCAAATAATAATTTCCTGACATACTCCCCTTTGGACAGGTCAATATATAATGGCTTATAATCTCAGCCCATAACTCTCACAACATGTTTTATGTCTGATTGCACCCTGCGGTTTTTTAAAATTATCGGCGATATTGTTTTCTGACATACAGTAATTCATTTGTATCATATTATCCTGTATACATTGCCTTACATTTAGGTATCTAATATCAGTATATTTAGATCTTGTTTTAACAGCTAAATTTGTTGCCATTTTAATAGCAGCTTGAAAACATAGCATCTTCAAAAATAACAATTGGATTATGTACATTTAAACCTATATCTAACATCAACTGTCTATAATAGATTAATTCTGTGCACAATAAAGACAAACAGGAAAATTCAGGCTCCATTGTTGACAAACTTATGTGCTTTTGCCTGATAGATTTCCACCCAATTAATGCATTTCCTAACATTATTGCGATACCTGATATAGATTTTCTAGTAGCTTAATCAGTAGCAAAACTAGCATCAGCATATGCAGTCAGTATAAGATCACAATTAGGTTCTAGATCTAATGAGTAATGCATTGTTAGCTTCAGTTAACTGTCATTTGCACCTCTATAATTGTCTGGTTCGGTTCTGCAACCCAACAAGAAAAACACAGACTTCAGAGGATAATTAGAACTGCAGAAAAAATAATTGCTACCAACCTGCCTTCCATTGAGGACCTGTATACTGCACGAATCAAGAAGAGGGCCGTGAAAATATTTACAGACCCCTCGCATCCTGGACATAAACTGTTTCAACTCCTACCCTCAAAACGACGCTATAGAGCACTGCACACCAGAACAACTAGACACAAGAACAGTTTCTTCCCGAAGGCCATCACTCTGCTAAACAAATAATTCCATCAACACTGTCAGACTATTTACTGAATCTGCACTACTATTAATCGTCTCATAGTTCCCATCACCAATCTCTTTCCACTTATGACTGTATGACTATAACTTGTTGCTGGCAATCCTTATGATTTATATTGATATATTGACCATCAATTGTGTTGTAAATGTTGTACCTTGATGAACGTATCTTTTCTTTTATGAACACTGAGAGCATATGCACCAAGACAAATTCCTTGTGTGTCCAATCACACTTGGCCAATAAAATTCTATTCTATTCTATTCTATTCTATTCTATTCTATTCTATTCTATTCTATTCTATTCTATTCTATTCTATTCTATTCTATTCTATTCTATTCTATTCTATTCTATTCTATTCTATTCTAGATATCTCAGTATCCGTTTTGCAGCTTGCCAATGCCTCTCAGTTGCTTCTGCATTTTTTTTTTTAATTACAGATCCCTTTATTTTACAAATGACTTAAGCAGGTATAGTTAAAATAAAACAAACATATGCTAAAAATTTTGTCCCAACTTAATTATACTACAATCATCAATTCCTAACTTCCCGAAAACAATCAAAAATAATACATCATAATCATTCAAAAACAGTCTGATAACTCTTAGTCTGATATCTACGTTGAATATAGTCAATCCATTTTTTCCATTCCTTTAAGTATCTTTCTTGCGTATTGTCTTTCAAAAAGGCTGATATCTTCGCCATCTCAGCCAAATTGGCAACTTTCAATATCCATTCTTCTATTGTAGGTACTTCTTTTTTCTTCCAATATTGTCCTATTAGTAATCTTGCTGCAGTTATTAGATTTAAAATCAATTTAGTCTCAATTACTGTACAATCCATAATAATTCCCAACAAAAAAAATTGCGGCAGGAACTTTATCTTCTTTTTCAAAACATTTTGTAAAATCCACCAAATTTTTATCCAAAAGGCCTTTATATCCTTACAAGTCCACCAAATATGAAAATATGTAGCATCATCACAATTACATCTCCAACATTTTGCTTGCATATCTGGGTAATTGGCTTATTTTACTAGATTGGAACAGTTTGTATCCTCTAGGTTTTTTTTTAATTTGCATTTATATCCCGCCCTTCTCCGAAGACTCAGGGCGGCTTACACTATGTCAAGCAATAGTCTTCATCCATTTGTATATCATATACAAAGTCAACTTATTGCCCCCAACAATCTGGGTCCTCATTTTACCTACCTTATAAAGGATGGAAGGCTGAGTCAACCTTGGGCCTGGTGGGGCTTGAACCTGCAGTAATTGCAAGCAGCTGCTGTTAATAACAAACTGTCTTACCAGTCTGACCCACAGAGATTCCATTAAACATTAAACATGGAATAGGAACTTCATCTGACATAGTGTTTTGAAAATGCCAGCAGCAAATAATGTTTAGGTTTTGAAGAAAGTAGAAAGACAATCAGTTTGGTACATTGATTAAGACAGCCCGTGGAAGCAGATTCTGGCAAATTAGTTGGGCAATCTTGTCAAGAATGTAGCAGGGAGTTATCCAGGCAATTGCCAAGTATTAAGACTGACTCAAAGGCAAGAAAGGAAAGGAAAGAGAAGAGGGGAAAGGAATGGAAAGGAAAAGAAAGAAAAGGGGGAAGGAAAGGAAATGCTTGTTAATAGAGATTTCTGTGAAATTTCACCCCTCAATTGCTGATTCCCTCTCCTGCTCTTATAATTTATAAGCCTGATGAATGGTGTTGTCCTTTTTAACATGGTGCTAAATAAGGGGGGAAATGTGCATTTGCTTGACTTTCTTTCCCCATCCATTACACCTTGCTTGCCAACAACAGCAATAGCATCAACAGAAATAATCACTCACTCTCTCAGATGTGTGGAGTGCAACTCTAACCCTTTAAAAAAAAAGACAGATTATATCTCCAGTGGGATTAATGTGTCTCCACCCCATGAATTTAACACACTAATATTTACTTGAAGACACACCTATAAAAAATCAAATCTACCCTGGGACTATAAGGAAGGAGCTTGGAAATACAAATATATTATTCTCCATAGTTTCCCAGGAGTTTTCTACAATTTGTCCTCTCCTCAAAATATAGGTGATTGCATAAATGGGTTTGCATATTTAACGATCACAAGACAGCTAAGTATTACATAATGTTCCATATTTGTTATTACTTCAAACACACTTATCAAATTGGCAAACACTGCACAAATTTTAATGCTAATATTAGCTCCATCGCTGTATAATTATAATCACACATGTCAACTGAATGAATTGCTTGGCATTTCATTACAGCAAATTTTGTGGCTACTTAATCCTCCTTAGCAAAGTTGCAAGTGACATTTGAAGATTCATCAATATGCACATGATAAAAACCATAGGCTTGCGCATGTTACAAGAAATATCCAGTGAAAAGAATGGGGTGCAACAGGTTTTGATAAAAAGGATAAAAAAGAAGCGGCATTTTAAGAGGAAGAGTAAGAGGAAGTAAAATGTTTGCAATGTTTGCCGTATCAATGATGGCATATCAATGATCAATGATCTACCCTCCATTTCCACATTACCATGACATCATAACTTGTTATAAATAGAAAGATCTCTGCTGGGCTTTTTGTGGAGTCCTCCTAACTCTTCTTCAGTTCTGCTTCTTTGAACTAGCTGGAGAGATTTCAGAGGCAACTTCAATCATGCGGTTTCTTTTCCTCGCCTTTGCTTTGCTGCTTCTCTTCTATGTATCTTCAGGTAAGAAGGGGCTGAGTAAACTGGGAAAGTGGGGGAAATAGAAGCAGAATGGGAAAAAGAGAAAGAATGAAAGAAATAAGGTTTTTTAAAAAATTATTCCCACTTTTGAGGGTAATTCACAACTTAAATCACATATGGCTGGTTTCACAGCATTTAGAGGCAAGTCCGAAGAACAGATGGACAACCCTAGATAAGTGGTTTAATCAGACCAGCTGTCCTTCTCCATCAATCTTTCTGCTAATGGACCCACTTAGCTACTAGGCTCAAAATTTTATTGCTTGTTAGATGATGAAAGAATTAATACAACGGTGTTGATTATGTGAAAATGGACTTGTGAAACCCATTAGACCATACTAAAATGAATCACTGTTCACTACTGGCAAATGCCTGGACAGATCCCTGCAATTTTTTTGGCAAGATTTGGAAATGGTCTGCCATTACCTCCTTCCTATGGTTGAGAGGGAATAAGTGGCACAGGATAAGCCAGTTGGTTTGCGCCAAAGGCAGATCTAGAGTTTATGATCTCCAGGTTTCTGACCTGGCATATAACAACCATGCCAAAGTGGCTCTCATTGACTTATCTACAGACCTTATTTCTTTAGTTGCAGGAAGGTATGATTATTCCTTTTTAAGAGGGTTGTTGGGGATGGTAGGAAGGAAGTGTTCCCAGGAAAAGTCAAAATGGTAAGAATAAACAAGTGACCAAAAGCCTGTCCCCCTTTTCATGGGAGTTGTCAATGCCATCAAGTTCCCCCATACCAGAATAGAATAGAATAGAATAGAATAGAATAGAATAGAATAGAATAGAATAGAATAGAATAGAATAGAATAGAATCCTTTCTTTGGCCAAGCGTGACCCAAGAATTTGTCTCCTGTACAGAAGCTCTCAGTGTACATACAAAACAAAAGAGTAATAATAATCATAATAGCGATACCAATCAGAGAAGGTAGTAGAAAAGTTGGAAAGGATAACACTAATATAACCATACGACATGGGTAAATATACTTAGACATATGACAGCACTGTGAGAATTAGGTGTTCCAGCAGAATGAAGAGGGTTAAAAACTGTCTTTGAGTCTAGTTGTTTTGGCAATGCTCTGTAGTGGCATCCTGAGGGGAAAAATTGAAAAAGTTTATGTCCAGGATGTGAGGGGTCTGTCTATATTTTCACAAATATGCTTTTCCCCTGGGGTTAGAGAGAAGTGTGTTATATAAAACAAGTTACATGTTGCTCTAGGGCAGCTGATTTTTTTGTTGCAGGTTCATAGCAGTATCTATGTCTAAAGAGAATTTCCTGGTTCTTCCCAGGAACATATTGATGCATCTCAGTATCCTTAAGTCCATAGCATTAAAGCTGGGCATTTAGGGCAGTTTCTGCTTGGGGTTCCCTTCATTTTTAGATCTTAAAATTTGCTACTTATTCATTAGATTTTCCTACTGCTGCAATTGATACAGGCTTCCTTTCCATTGCTCAACAGCCAATCTTACACATTCCCAACAGGAAATATGAGATTATCGCTAAATTCCTCAAGGTTTTTTTTTTTTTTGCAGAAAACTCAAGCTTAACTGATTTTCTTGTTGTATGTTGACAGTAGTGTCCTTTGCAAGAGCTAAACAGCTATGAAATATGCTGGCTAAAAAGGTCAATAAAATAAACTTTCTTCTCACCTTTCATTGATTTATTGAAGGTGAGACATAGTATTGTGTTTTGATGACAACTGTTCACTCGAATATTTTTTCATAAATACAGGTCAATTATTTGAATGTATGAAGGATGGTGGTTTCTGTCAGACTGGTCTTCACAAAGAATGCGAGTATGGAAGTCTCCCATACAACTGTGGCATTAATGCCATCTGCTGCAAGCGTGGACCGGTGAGATCCATTTCTTTCTTAGTTATGAGATAAGAAGTATATGGGCAGAGCATCTCTCTACTGCAAGCATTAGATGTTTGCAAGATAGTAAGAGTTTTCTCTATTTTCTACCACTTATTGGTCATCTTGATCTTTACAGCTCAGTAAAGTCTGGTAAACTCTGTTGAGAAGCACCATCTGCAGTATAAGAAAAAGGAATCTGACTTGGTTTTTTTTAACAATTGTCCATTTTGTTATTTAATATATCCTTACCTGAACCATGAAAACTTTTTCAGATGATCCAAATATGCTAGCAAATGAAATGAGGCAGATAGCAGTACAATAAAGGCTTATCATTCATTAATCTTTCCCTATTTTGGAATACCGTTTTAGACAGACTTAGCATTAAAGCCCACATTGGAAATGCAGATGATAGCTATTCCACATTTATCAAGCCAAGTTTTGCTATTTCAGTATAGTAAAACACCTGCATAAATCTATTGTCATGCTTATATATACTTCATGTGAGCTGATTCCATAAAATCATCCCCCATTCCTTTAATTTTTGCTCATTTATTCTTACAATTGGATTGTATTAGCTATCAGGAACCACTGATGCCACAGTTTTAAGATATACACTTACTGATGATCCCCAAGAATCAGCCTGTATCAATAGGTGATATACCACATGAAAAAAAGCATTAAGAAATGAGTAATTTTTTTCTATGTTTACCAATTAGTAAATTGTCATCAAGGTCATATAGCTGCCTTCCTTGCTCTCAATTATGGGAATCAGATTAGACTGAGAATTCAGTGTGAATAAATAACAAATCTGTGAACACTAGAAGCAAATAAAATTATAACCAGAAGCCAACAAGAGTTCATTAAAAACAGATCTTACCAGAGATTCAAGCAGAACCTCAGTGTGATCTTCAGAGGAACCAAGCATAGCTTGTCACATTTGAGAAACTGAACAATAGAAACAATAAGTAATTAAATGACTAGATTCACCATCAAATCTTAAATTGTGCTCTCTCCCCCAACTTGTCTATACATCTATCCAGACAAAGTCATATCCATAATAAAATCTTCTATTTCTTTTCTGCAGTGAAACCACCACCAACAAGCACCTGTGAAACCCTGGGAGGTTATTGCCATGTTCCCTAACAAGAACTTTGCCTCTCTAGTGTGGAATATTCAGCAAATGTGATATTAATGGAAGATGTTGAAAACTGTTATATAACATCAAGCAGTGAAGCAACATTGTAATTAAACAATTTAATAAATTTGGATCAAATATTTGAATTTTGTATTGCGTTTTGAAAGCGTCTGCTGCAAACGGTGATCTGAATCTGATTACTGGGTTTGGAATCCTGAGAGATCTTTTGGCTACACTGCTATTTTTATGAAATGATGAGCAATTGCACTCATAAACTTTCATATGTTTGGGGGGGGGTTCATGAGAATGCCTCCACCTCATTTCTAACATATGCATGAAGAAGCTTAAACTTTTCCTTAGCTAGTCTCATGGTTTTCCCCATTGAATAGGCAACAAGATCTAGTATTGCTGTGGGTGTAATTTTGACCAGCTTTACAGATGTCATGGTCAGTTGATTGAGAGGTGTGGGATAAACCCAAATTAGGATGGATCTTTCCCTCTCTTCATCTTTAGTCTTTGGACATGACTTTCAAGAACTGCAATGTAAATAAGTAGGTTTTAGAGCATGGGTGTCAACTTGATTCTCCCCCACCCCCCGACTCAGGAATGCCAATTTGATGGCAGCAGGTTTTATGTTGATAGATTTCTGTTGGCCAATGTTTGGTGAGTCACACTTTAACTTGATTGTAAATTAGGGCCTTAAGTTACATTCCAGTTGTACCACCACAAGTTAAATTGTTCCTATGAACGCATACAGTGTATACAGTATCTGGAGTTTCTAATGCAAAAGCCACCCTGAGTTCAAGAAGCTGATTTCCATAAGCCCTTTCTATAAGAAGCTGTCCAGCTCTTTTTGTACTTCATTCGAAACAAGCCTGTTATGAAATGGGGGATCCAAAAAGTTCATTTTCACCCTCGTGTCCTTTGCCAAAGGAAAGAAGATCAGGTTGTGGCCACATGAGAAGAGCTTTATAATTTATAAAGAAACTTCAGCCATATGTATGCACACATTGTGTGATATAGGTGCCAGAATTTAATCACTGATAAACTACTGAACTCAGAGCCTTGAGAGATGGCTTGCTCAGAAGCTAATAGTTCTTCCCCTCACTTCCTCCACAACACATTACGCCCAGGTTCCTCAAATTTGGCAACTTTAAGACTTGTGGACTTCAACTCCCAGAATTCTCCAGCCAGCCAAGTTTGAAGACCTCTGCATTAAGCACTCTCCTTAAGGCGCATGTGAAAGGAACTGTGAGAATTTCAACAAACTCATTCTCTGCTGAATTCACCTTTCTAACAACCAAGATCCTGTCCAGCTGTAGAGATTGTAGTAGTCATCTCAGCGTGACTGCTTGGTACCTTCCTTTTGGGCCCAGTAGATCCAGTTTCTTTCTCTATTTGAGTCTTCTTGACTTTTCAAACCTTGATCTTTTTCCAATTGTTTCACTAGTCAATTTCATGATGATGAAGCTGCAACATTTCCTTTTCTCTGTGGGCCAAGAACTGCCCGGCCCTTTTGCACCTCTGAGCAGGAAGTACTGCAATCGGCAATTGAGCAAAACTACAAACTTCACCTAGGACAAGAAGTATCCAGTGAACACAATGGGGAGCCTTGAGTTTTGATAAGGGAGGGGAGGAGGAGTTTTAAAGGCGAGTAACAGGAAATACATGTTTGCAATGTTTATCACATCAGTGATCTATACTACATTTCCACATGACACCATAACTTATTATAAATAGACAGATCTGGTGGGCTTTTTATGGAGCCTTCCTAACTCTTCTTTGGTTCTGCTTCTTTGAACTAGCTGGAGAGATTTCAGAGGCAACTTCAGTCATGAGGTTTCTTTTCCTAACCTTTGCATTGCTTCTCCTCTTCTATGTTTCTTCAGGTAAGAAGGGACTGAGTATTAAGAGGTTGTATAGTGTATTAGTAGAAATAGACTCAGAGACTGAACTGGTTAAGGATTGTATGATTAAGTGGGCACAAAATTTTCAGCAACCGATAATGTTGGAAACTTGGGAAAGAATTTGGGTGAGGAATGTGAAATTTACACAAGCGCAAAATATGAGAGAAAATTTTTATAAGATGTTTTATAGATGGCATTTAGACCCCAAAAAGTTGTCATGTATGTATTCTAATGTACAGGCTAAATGTTGGAGATGCGATTGTGAAGATGCCACTTATTACCATATATGGTGGACTTGTAAAAAAGTTAAAGCATTTTGGATTAAAGTATGGTGGATCATGCAGAATATTTTGAAAAGAAGATTAAGTTTACTCTGCAGTTCTTTTCTCTATTTGAGTCTTCTTGACTTTTCAAACCTTGATCTTTTTCCAATTGTTTCACTAGTCAATTTCATGATGATGAAGCTGCAACATTTCCTTTTCTCTGTGGGCCAAGAACTGCCCGGCCCTTTTGCACCTCTGAGCAGGAAGTACTGCAATCGGCAATTGAGCAAAACTACAAACTTCACCTAGGGCAAGAAGTATCCAGTGAACACAATGGGGAGCCTTGAGTTTTGATAAGGGAGGGGAGGAGGAGTTTTAAAGGCGAGTAACAGGAAATACATGTTTGCAATGTTTATCACATCAGTGATCTATACTACATTTCCACATGACACCATAACTTATTATAAATAGACAGATCTGGTGGGCTTTTTATGGAGCCTTCCTAACTCTTCTTTGGTTCTTCTTCTTTGAACTAGCTGGAGAGATTTCAGAGGCAACTTCAGTCATGAGGTTTCTTTTCCTAACCTTTGCATTGCTTCTCCTCTTCTATGTTTCTTCAGGTAAGAAGGGACTGAGTATTAAGAGGTTGTATAGTGTATTAGTAGAAATAGACTCAGAGACTGAACTGGTTAAGGATTGTATGATTAAGTGGGCACAAAATTTTCAGCAACCGATAATGTTGGAAACTTGGGAAAGAATTTGGGTGAGGAATGTGAAATTTACACAAGCGCAAAATATGAGAGAAAATTTTTATAAGATGTTTTATAGATGGCATTTAGACCCCAAAAAGTTGTCATGTATGTATTCTAATGTACAGGCTAAATGTTGGAGATGCGATTGTGAAGATGCCACTTATTACCATATATGGTGGACTTGTAAAAAAGTTAAAGCATTTTGGATTAAAGTATGGTGGATCATGCAGAATATTTTGAAAAAGAAGATTAAGTTTACTCTGCAGTTCTTTTCTCTATTTGAGTCTTCTTGACTTTTCAAACCTTGATCTTTTTCCAATTGTTTCACTAGTCAATTTCATGATGATGAAGCTGCAACATTTCCTTTTCTCTGTGGGCCAAGAACTGCCCGGCCCTTTTGCACCTCTGAGCAGGAAGTACTGCAATCGGCAATTGAGCAAAACTACAAACTTCACCTAGGACAAGAAGTATCCAGTGAACACAATGGGGAGCCTTGAGTTTTGATAAGGGAGGGGAGGAGGAGTTTTAAAGGCGAGTAACAGGAAATACATGTTTGCAATGTTTATCACATCAGTGATCTATACTACATTTCCACATGACACCATAACTTATTATAAATAGACAGATCTGGTGGGCTTTTTATGGAGCCTTCCTAACTCTTCTTTGGTTCTGCTTCTTTGAACTAGCTGGAGAGATTTCAGAGGCAACTTCAGTCATGAGGTTTCTTTTCCTAACCTTTGCATTGCTTCTCCTCTTCTATGTTTCTTCAGGTAAGAAGGGACTGAGTATTAAGAGGTTGTATAGTGTATTAGTAGAAATAGACTCAGAGACTGAACTGGTTAAGGATTGTATGATTAAGTGGGCACAAAATTTTCAGCAACCGATAATGTTGGAAACTTGGGAAAGAATTTGGGTGAGGAATGTGAAATTTACACAAGCGCAAAATATGAGAGAAAATTTTTATAAGATGTTTTATAGATGGCATTTAGACCCCAAAAAGTTGTCATGTATGTATTCTAATGTACAGGCTAAATGTTGGAGATGCGATTGTGAAGATGCCACTTATTACCATATATGGTGGACTTGTAAAAAAGTTAAAGCATTTTGGATTAAAGTATGGTGGATCATGCAGAATATTTTGAAAAAGAAGATTAAGTTTACTCCGCAGTTCTTTCTATTAGGAATAATTATGGATTGTACAGCTGTAGAGACTAAATTGATCTTGAACTTAATAACAGCCGCAAGACTTTTGATTGCTCAATATTGGAAGAAAGAAGAATTACCTACAATTGAAGAATGGACACTCAAAGTATCAAATCTGGCAGAAATGGCTAAAATCTCTGTTTATTTGAAAGACTATACACAAGAAAAATATATTTTAGAATGGAAAATGTGGATTGATTATATTCAAAATAAGTATCAGATAAAAAAATATCAAATAGCATATGAGTAAATTTAGGAAATATTTTGTATTAGATATATTTCTGAAGGAGAGGGGAATTGAGAGTGTGATTAAGTGTGGAGTGACTAGAGATTATAATTTAGGAATTATTTTGGATTATGATTGTTAGTTTTGATACCCTGCATTTTGTGTTGGGAAGTCGGGGTGGGGGTAAGGGGAGGGAACTGGGGGTTTGAGGGTAGAGATGGAGTGATGGTTAATGTACAGGATTATTGAAGAATTAATGTAGGGTTGGGTCTGCCCAGTTACCATTTTAGAACGGTGGGGAGGGAGAAAAGAGAGAGTAGGAGGTAGGAAAGAGGAGAAGAGGAAGGAAGAGGGGTAGAAGAGGGAGAAGGAGTGTAGGGTGGAGGGAGGAGAGGATGTAGATAAGAGAAGGAGAGGAAGGTTTGGAAAGAAGGTAGAAGAAGGTAGAAGAAGGTAGAAGAGGGAGAAGGAGTGTAGGGTGGAGGGAGGAGAGGATGTAGATAAGAGAAGGAGAGGAAGGTTTGGAAAGAAGGTAGAAGAAGGTAGAAGAGGGAAGAGAGTTAAAAAGGGGGGTGGTGACTGGGCAAGCCCGACTAATTGTATATAATTGTACATTGGATGAATTATTTGATATGATTGTAAAAATAAAACTTTTTTATAAAAAAAAAAAGGGGACTGAGTAAAACTGGGTGAATAGAAGCAGAAGGGAAGAAAAAGAAAGCCTGATAGAAATTGGTGTTTTTTTAAAAAAAATATTCTCACTTTTTGAGGGAAATCCATGATTTGAATCACTCACAGCTGGCTTTACAACATTCAGAGGTGAATTTGAAGAACAAATGGACAGCCCTGGAATTTAGATAAGTACTTTAATCAGACCAGCTGTCCTTCTTCATCAGTATTGCTGTTAAAGGACCATCCCACTTACTAGGGTCTAGATCTGGGGTGGGTTCCACTTACCTTAACTATCGGTTTGCAACGGGAGTTCAGGCATGTATTTTTATTATGGATTGCACCAGTAGAGGCTAAACCAATTTCATTGTATACATGATGTACAATGACAATAAAGGCTATTATTATTATCATCATCCTGGCACATGTGTAGTAGCCTCCTGTCTTTCTGCTAGAAGTCACATGTACTTAAGAGGATGAAGATGAAACTATATTGCTATCCCACAATATCCTTTGGCAACCCACTCTTTTCTGGGCTTCACTAGTTCCCACATGCAATATTGTGGATAATGTAGTAGCATCCATGGGACAGACAAGAGGAATATATGAAGAAAATCTATAACCATTGTGTTTTGATGATAATTGCTCATTCAAATAATATTTTTTTTCATAAATGCAGTACAGCCTAATGCCTGTGTGAAATATGGTGGCTTCTGCCAGGTGGGCCTCAAGAAAAAATGTGTGTACGGAAATCTCCCATACAACTGTGGCATTAATGCCAAGTGCTGCAAGTGTTTCCCGGTGAGATCCATTTCTTTCTTAGTTGTGAGATGAGAAATACGAGGGCAGAGCATTTTTCTGCTGCAAAACTCTGCATAAGCATTAGTTGCTTCCAAGATCATAAACAGTTTCTCTATTTGCTATCAGCTATTGATCATCTGGAGTTTTATAGCTCATACCTGGGAAGATTAAATGGGAAGGCTGGGAATGACTTGTTAACTAAAGGATAATAGCATGGCTGGGGTCCACATTATAAATGCTATGAACTAAATGTCCATTTCCTCAATTCCCAAATTTCTTACAAATGTGTTTTGCCTGTAGGCTTCACTGAGATATGTAGGTAACTATTGTTGGATACTGCTGAGTTAGTTGATTTTTTTTTTTATCAAGAGAGATTCAAACTGAACCTCAATATGACCAGGCATAGCTTGTTACATTTTAGCAATTGGACAATAGAAACAATAAAAAATTAAGTGACTAGATTCACCATAAAATCTGAAATTGTGCTCCCCACCCACTTGTCTATACCTCTATCCATTGTTTTGGACAAGACAAAGTCACATCCGTAATAAAATCTTCTGTTTCTTTTCTGCAGCACCACCAATGACAAGTGCCTGTGAAGCCCTGGGAATTTATTGCCATGTTCCCTAACAAGAACTTTGCCTTTCTAATGTGCAATATTCAGCCAATTATGACATTAATGGAAGATGTTGCAAACATTTATGTAGCGAGCAGTGAAACAACAGTGTAATTAAACAATTTAATGAATTTGGATCAAACATTTGAATTTTGAATTGTATTTTGAAAGCGCCTGCTGTAAGTGCTGATTTGAGTCTGGTTAATGTGTTCCTATGAAACAATGAGCAATTGCATCGATAAACTTTTTTCTGCCTTTGAGCTGAAGAGATGGTCTTCATTCCATCTCCACTTATACCTGAGGGAATTTAAATTTGTCTTTAAATAACCTGCTGTTTTCCCTATTAAACAGTCAACGAGTCATTGTTTTCTTGCCATGGGATTAATCTTGGCCACCTTCACAACCATTCAGTTATGTACCTCTTGCCCAGTGTAGGATGGGGCTTCCCTTCCCTTCTTCTCTCCCCCATTTCTTGGGTACTACCTTGAAGAGCTCTTCTGCTTCATGTTGTGGGAGAGTCTGGATCTTTCAAACTAGACTTTCCCCCTATATCTGCCATGTCTTTAAGCCAATCTTCTGTTAAGAGAACCAGATTAGCCTGAAGAATAGTAGATCTGCAGTGGTGTGGTGCCTGCGGGATGAAACAGAAGGGACACAACTTGTGGTCTCTGTGTGTGTGTGCTTCACTGGAGCAATTCTCCCAATAGCCAGCATTTTTCTTTCTGAATGGTGTGGTGAGACAATTCCCCCCCCTTTCCCCACCAATAGGAAGAATATCAGAGAACCATCAGCCACGTATGATACAAGTAGAAGTTCCTCTGATTTCAATTATTTGTTACAGACATGGAGTTCTGTTACTGAAGTCTAAGTTCCTTAGTCTGCCTGGCAAATTCCCACCAGTTTGTATCATATCTTGATTATTTCAAACTCCACTCAACCTTCTGAGTTGTAAGAATCTGTAAACTATGGAAATCTAGGATCTGATTTAAATGAATTTAAAGGGCAATTCATTGGCTAAAATATAATGAATATTTGTATCTCTTCTTGTACTATTATTCATGTATATGAGATGGTTCACAAAACTTTTTGAGAGGCTACAAGAGAATATATACAGTATATAAGCATTTGAAGGAGAGGGACAAGAGAAGGTGACAAAGTATTGATTGAAATGTTGTTGTACAAGGATGGAGGTTGCCTCCTGAATTTATTACAGAAGTTTAAATTTGAATAATAACAAAAAGAAATAAAAATATTAAAAAATATAAACAATCAAAAAGCTAATGAAGACCTTTGACAGACCTCTTAAGAGATTATTGACAGTCAAACTACATAAAATATAAAGAGGAAATTGGCATATTGGAATCTTAGCAATTACTAAAATCTCATTTCTTGTGGCTTTGCCCATCTCATGATACTAATAATTATTTTCTGGATTGAAATTAAAAAGCTTTTCCCCAAAAAGAAATTAGAACTGCACATTTTAGAATTCCTGCAAAGGGAGGGATGTTTCTCATTTTTTTCTAGTATCTACATAACACATACGTATTTAAATATATACTGCCTAATGATTGTACGTTAGGAAAGATTTCTGAGGGAAAAGTAGATGGTGATACTGTTGACTGAAGAGATTGTCTCCAGGAGGGTGGGAAACTGCAGAGTGAAGTTTAGACTAAGACCGAGTAGGCACTGATCTCGGGGAGCACCAGTGATTCGCCTCTTTCTGAATCTTTCTAAAAATGCAAATCTTTCACATTGGTGAGACATGGCACTAGTTGGAGTTGGTGTGGCCTAGTGGCACCATGTACCTCTGAGTCAGCACTGGGAGACTTCAATAGGGATTGTGTGAGAAGGGCAAAAGATCTTCACTGGGGCCAACTCACTGTTCCCATGCATTAAGACATTCCCATAATTGAAACAAAATGGACATGATATCATTTCTACGTGTTCCATGGATTCTGCTCATAGAAAGCCAGAAGTATTTCACTGAACCAACCAGCAAGTCTTGGAGCCTTCTTGAAACGTTCCTTCCGATAATTTTTGAAAAAATATTATATATAATAAAGTCAGACAATTACTTCTGGCACCATCAGGTTGGCTATTTCAAGCAATTCCAGGTTGAGCTTGGTGACTCCAGTTCTATCTTAGCAAGTGAAAATAGGTAATGATTAATGGTTCATTTTTATCACACATTAGATATACCAGTAAGTTATATGCATATTGAATTAGAAGAGCAATTGTAGAGGTTATAATTTTTTGAGTATATTTTTGCTATGGCACATTGAAAGGGTTTTTAAAATATGAAACCCTTTTTATAAATGTTTTTGTAGGATTGAAGTAAAGTTGGAGAAATGAAGCATTTGATGCAGACATATACATTAGTTTCACTAGTTGTTGCTGTTTTTTCTTTTCAGTTTGCACTGAAAAAATATTTTAATTTTTTTCACATGCATCTATGCTCTTTAGTCTGATTATCAGTCTGAATATGACTGAAATACTTTACTAGCCCATGGCAAATACCAAGCCCATGGATTACAAAATCATTATTGATAACATCCAGCTGACAAATGAAACAGCTTTAAATACTTAGGAAGCATCATCTTGAGTGAAGGGTCTTTGGACAAAGACATTTGACTTCAGAATCGGCAATATCAACCAAGCATTGGGATGGCTACATAGTACCAGAGCAGTGATGGCAAACCTTTTCAGCATCGAGTGACCAAACCGAAACATGCATGCATGTATGTGCATGCGCATGCACTGGAGCACCGGAAACCCGAAGACCAGCTGGCTGGCATGCACATACCTGGGTTTTTTTTGCCATTTTTTGCCATTTTCCAGGCTGTTTTCAGGCCATTTTTCAGGCTGTTTTCAGGCTGTTTTTGGCCCAGAAAACTCTCCAGAAAACTATCTGAAAAATGCCTAGAAAATGGCCCAGAAAACAGCCTGAAAAAACTGCCTGGTGTTTGGCTGTTTTTCAGTCCATTTTCTGAGCTCCGGCGCCCACGAATACTAGCTGGCTGGCACACATGTGCGAGCTGGAAACTACAAGAGCAGCTGGTGACGGCATGTGTACCCACAGAGAGGGCTTTGTGTGCCACCTCTGGCATGTGTGCCAAAGATTTGCTATCACGGTACTAGAGTGTTCAATCCATGTTTTCAATCCATCATCCATGTTTTCACAAAGCTAAAAGTTTACAGAGCTCTGCTTATCCCTTCCCTTCAAGGTGGATGTGAGTCCTAGATACTGTATCAAAGGCACATCAAACAACTGGAAAAATTCACCTGTGCAGTCTTCGTTCTATCCTTGGCATTTGTTGGCCAGACAGTGTCTCCAACCTGGAGGTCTTGGATCATGCAAAGTCCACCAGCAGTGACTTCCTAATTATCAGAGGCCAGATAAGATGGAGACATGTCAGCAGAATGGATGACTGACATATGCCTCTCAGGTTGCTTTTGAGTCTGGGAAGAGACTTCAAGATTGATCATGCAAGTGCTATGAAACATTGTGAAAGAAACTTTATGCCACTAAAGCATTCAGCCAAGGGCAGGGGTCTGCAAACTTGGCTCTTTTAAGACTTGTGGACTTCAACTCCCAGCAAAGCTGGCTGAGGAACTCTGGGAGTTGAAGTCCACAAGTCTTAAAAGACCCAAGTTTGCAGACCCCTGGCTTAGGGAACTAGAAGCTGTAGCTGCTGACAGAACCCACTGGTGAGCCTTGTGCTATGAAGCTCCACTTGTTTTAAAGAAATATGTTGCTGAAAACCATAAACAGAATAACACCTACATATATTACAACAATGGAATTCTGGTTCCCCGATTATGCTGGACTGCTGGACCAGACTGGGACTGTGTCCACAGAAGACATGAACAGCAGAGTGTCTTCTTTGAACATGAAAAATAATCATATAGAGTTGCCTTAAACTCACAGTGTTCTCTGAGTCCCTCCTTATGTCTTATAACTTCCGAAGCAACTACAGACACTTGCATTAAAACAAGTATTTGTATTCAGTGGGAATGATTTATCTAGACCTGTTCCAATCCGGCTTCCGGCCTGGATACAGTATGGAGATGGCTTTGGTTGTGTTGGTGGATGATCTCTGGAGGGCCAGGGATAAGGGTTACTCCTCTGCCCTGGTCCTATTAGACCTCTCAGCGGCTTTTGATACCATCGACCATGGTATCCTGCTGCGCCGGATGGAGGGTTTGGGAGTGGGAGGCACAGTTTATCGGTGGTTCTCTTCCTACCTCTCTGATTGGATGCAGATGGTGTCGACAGGGGGGCAGAGATCGACCCCGAGGCGCCTCATGTGTGGGGTGCCACAGGGATCGATTCTCTCGCCTCTCCTGTTCAACATCTATATGAAGCCGCTGGGCGAAATCATCAGTGGTTTTGGGGTGAGATACCAACTGTACACTGATAATACGCAGCTGTACTTTTCCATCCCAGGCCACCCCAACGAAGCTATCCAAGTACTGTCCCAGTGTCTGGAAGCTGTACGGGTCTGGATGGGGAGGAACAGGCTCAAGCTTAATCCCTCCAAGACGGAGTGGCTGTGGATGCCAGCACCCCGGTACAACCGCCCATCCAGGAGAACACCTGGAGCTGACTGTTGGGGGCGAGTCATTGGCCCCGATGGAAAGGGTGCGCAACTTGGGTGTTCTCCTGATGGGCGGTTGTCTTCAAGACCATTTGACGACTGTCTCCAGGAGAGCTTTTTATCAGGTTCGCCTGATTCGCCAGTTGTGTCCCTTCCTGGACCGGGATGCCCTATGCACGGTCACTCATGCTCTTTTTACCTCTCGCTTGGACTATTGCAATGCTCTCTACATGGGGCTCCCCTTGAAGAGCACCCGGAGACTCCAGTTAGTCCTGAATGCAGCTGCGCGGGTGATAGAGGGAGCGATTTGGAGCTCCCATGTAACACCCATCCTGCGCAGACTGCACTGGCTGCCTGTTGTCTTCCGGGTGCGCTTCAAGGTATTGGTGACTACCTTCAAAGCGCTCCATGGCTTAGGACCAGAATATTTACAGGACCGTCTACTGCCATCTTCTATCTCCCAGCGACCGGTGCGTTCTCATAGAGAGAGACTCCTTAGGGTGCCGTCAGCCAAGCAATGTCGACTGGCGGCCCCCAGGGGGAGGGCCTTCTCTGTGGGGGCTCCTACCCTGTGGAACGAACTTCCCCCTGGACTTCGACAACTATCCGACCTTGGGACCTTTCGCTGCGAACTTAAAACCTATTTATTCTGTCTTGCTGGACTGGCTTGATTTTTAAAATTTTAATTTGCTTTTATGGGTTTTAAATTTTTGTAAATTTTATAGGGTGTTACTGTATTTTAAATTTGGCCAATTGAATAAGTTTTTTAAGGATTGTTCTTAGTAATGTACGTGTTGTTCTTTTTGTATTTTATTTTGGCTGTGCACCGCCCTGAGTCCTTCGGGAGAAGGGCGGTATACAAATTATGAAAATAAATGAGTAGATACTGTAAGGTTGCAGTGGATGGCTGTTGCACTCTGAGCTTCCTTGTAAAGAAAAATGTTAATCTTCCTGAAGGCAAGAAGGAAATTCATCTTTATTAAGGTACTTTATATGTGACAAAATTTTCCTATTTTTTAAAAAAATCTAGTGATAAAATACTTTGTATATTTTCAACATTTAGGACTCTATTAATAATTTAAAATCATATTTTCTCCGAGAACTTTGTTCACCATAGTATTAATGTCAAACTAATAAAGAACTAACAATGGACGTGACCATTGTACAAACAGCGAAGTTCCTTGGCATTTATTATATCTCTAGCCCAGGAGTGTCAAACTCACATCGTCAGTGAGTCATGTGACATATAGGCAGTGGTGGTATTCAAGTAATTTAGCAACCAGTTCTCTGCCCTAATGATTTCTTCCAACAACCAGTTTGCCAAACTGCTCAGAAAGTTAACAACCGGTTCTCCCGAAGTGGTGCGAACTGGCTGAATCCCACCACTGCATATAGGGACTTTTTCCCCTTTGCTAAACTGGACATGGGTGTGGGCGTGGCCAGTACGTGATATATCTGGCCCTCGGGCCGGGAGTTTGACAGTCCTGCTCTAGCATATAGAAAGGGACTACCAACCAGCATTCAAAAGTATCTTTCCTAACAATATGAGCAGATAGACTTTAGAATCAAATGCTGAGGGAGGTGCAAAATCCATTTAAGAAAAACAATTCTCTAAGTTCTGAAAAATCTTAATGGCTAATGTGCGGCATTTTTGTTGTTTTAAAACAGTAAGTGTTGTAAAAATATGCTGTTAAGCTATTGGTTCTGTGGGCGTGGCTTGGTAGGCGTGATGTGGCTTGGTGGGTGTGGCTTGGTAGGCGTGATGTGGGCGTGGCTTGGTAGGTAGGCTTGGTAGGCGTGATGTGGTTCTGTGGGCGTGGCTTGGTAGGCGTGATGTGGCTTGGTGAGTGTGGCTTGGTGGCCATGGCAGGGGAAGGATACTGCAAAATCTCCATTCCCACCCCACTCTGGGACCAGCCAGAGGTGGTATTTGCCAGTTCTTCAAACTGCCCAAAATTTCCGCTATTGGTTCTCCAGAACCTGTCAGAACCTGCTGGATTTCATCCCTGAGCTGGGGTCACAATATCACAAATTCACAAAAACTATAGAACTCAGGAAGATCCTGTAGGGTAGGCCATTGATTGCTTAATCCGATTTAAATTATTCTGTAACAGATAATTTCTATTTCAATATGAAATTGTCAGATGGTTTATGCTATTTCATTTTTAAAATGTATACTACGCAATTTTCTAGGAACCACATGCCGGTACACATTTATCTTCACATTTCTATAAACAGAGGAACATCTTCTGATATTTGGATCTAGATCTTTAGTGTGGTTTTGTTCCAGTAACTGTAAGCATTATGAGCAGATAGACTTTAGAATCAAATGCTGAGGGAGGTGGGGCAAAAAATCCATTTAAGAAAAACAATTCTCTCTAAGTTCTGAAAAAAAAATCTTAATGGCTAATGTGCGGCATTTTTGTTGTTTTAAAACAATAAGCGTTGTAAAAATATGCTGTTAAACTTATAACTGGAGCAGTGGTGAAATTCTTTTTTTTTTTTACTATTGGTTCTGTGGGCATGGCTTGGTAGGCGTGATGTGGATTGGTGGGCATGGCAGGGGAAAGATACTGCAAAATCTCCATTCCCACCCCACTCTGGGACCAGTCAGAGGTGGTATTTGCCAGTTCTTCAAACTGCCCAAAATTTCCGCTACTGGTTCTCCAGAACCTGTCAGAACCTGCTGGATTTCATCCCTGAGCTGGGGTCACAATATCACAAATTCACAAAAACTATAGAACTCAGGAAGATCCTGTAGGGTAGGCCATTGATTGCTTAATCCGATTTAAATTATTCTGTAACAGATAATTTCTATTTCAATATGAAATTGTCAGATGGTTTATGCTATTTCATTTTTAAAATGTATACTACGCAATTTTCTAGGAACCACATGCCGGTACACATTTATCTTCACATTTCTATAAACAGAGAAACATCTTCTGATATTTGGATCTAGATCTTTAGTGTGGTTTTGTTCCAGTAACTGTAAGCATTAACAAAAAAAACCTCAGCAATGAGGTTATTTCCTTGTTTTCCCTCTGGTCATTCTTCTTTTCCACATTGCTGCAGGTAAGAGAATACTGTTGATACTCCAGAATTATTTTTTGCACTTTCTGTTTGTTTACTTAGCCTCTTTTTCATAATTTATTTCTTTCAGCCAATTTCCTTCATTCTTCCATTTATTCCTTCTTCCCTCATACTGTTCATTCTTTCATTGTAAGCATTGTGTAACCTGCATTCATAATATAATCAACTCTTCTCTAGCAAGTATGCATATAATTGGGAAACAGGTGGTCGGTTTTTGTTTTGTTGCTTAAAGAATATGAGAGAGAAATTGTAACTGAGGATGTATGTGGCTTACCGGTACCAATAGTTCATTCCTGATTTGGATTACTTAAACAATTTCCCTTATTTTTTCTCTTCTCTTCTCTTCTCTTCTCTTCTCTTCTCTTCTCTTCTCTTCTCTTCTCTTCTCTTCTCTTCTCTTCTCTATTCACATAACAGCTTTGATAGCAATACACAGTTGAAAGAACAGGGAGAGGTTTTTCCTGTGACTTAAATAATATAACAATTAAGAAAAACCCTCAGCTATTTTTGTCTTGGAACTCGAAGAAAAGAACTCTAAGTACTCGTTGCAAAATGTATTTACGTACAGTTCTCTTTGAAGCCTTTTGTTTTTTACTTGGGTACATATTGACACCTGATTATTGGGTGATATCTGCAGTACAATCTTTATACTGCTGATCTGTGTTATTTACTTGGAAACCATCATTGGGCAGTGGACTTACTTCCAAGCTAGGTCACCTATCACTAAAAAAATAAACTGTCTTTGTATTCTATGATAAATGTTAATTTCCTTAATATATTCTTTATTTTTCTTTCATAGGAATATCATATAGTTCTCTGGCTTTGTTAGGGAGCAGAATGTGAGCTGATTATGTTAAAGTAGATAGGGTAGAATTTAAAGTACATGGGAAATACCAAGCCCATGGATTACAAAATCATTATTGATAACATCCAGCTGACAAATGAAACAGCTTTAAATACTTAGGAAGCATCATCTTGAGTGAAGGGTCTTTGGACAAAGACATTTGACTTCAGAATCGGCAATATCAACCAAGCATTGGGATGGCTACATAGTACCAGAGCAGTGATGGCAAACCTTTTCAGCATCGAGTGACCAAACCGAAACATGCATGCATGTATGTGCATGCGCATGCACTGGAGCACCGGAAACCCGAAGACCAGCTGGCTGGCATGCACATACCTGGGGTTTTTTTGCCATTTTTTGCCATTTTCCAGGCTGTTTTCAGGCCATTTTTCAGGCTGTTTTCAGGCTGTTTTTGGCCCAGAAAACTCTCCAGAAAACTATCTGAAAAATGCCTAGAAAATGGCCCAGAAAACAGCCTGAAAAAACTGCCTGGTGTTTGGCTGTTTTTCAGGCTATTTTTCTGAGCTCCGGCGCCCACGAATACTAGCTGGCTGGCACACATGTGCAAGCTGGAAACCACAAGAGCAGCTGGTGATGGCATGTGTGCCCACAGAGAGGGCCTTGTGTGCCACCTCTGGCATGTGTGCCAAAGATTTGCCATCACGGTACTAGAGTGTTCAATCCATGTTTTCAATCCATCATCCATGTTTTCACAAAGCTAAAAGTTTACAGAGCTCTGCTTATCCCTTCCCTTCAAGGTGGATGTGAGTCCTAGATACTGTATCAAAGGCACATCAAACAACTGGAAAAATTCACCTGTGCAGTCTTCGTTCTATCCTTGGCATTTGTTGGCCAGACAGTGTCTCCAACCTGGAGGTCTTGGATCATGCAAAGTCTACCAGCAGTGACTTCCTAATTATCAGAGGCCAGATAAGATGGAGACACGTCAGCAGAATGGATGACTGACATATGCCTCTCAGGTTGCTTTTGAGTCTGGGAAGAGACTTCAAGATTGATCATGCAAGTGCTATGAAACACTGTGAAAGAAATTTTATGCCACTAAAGCATTCAGCCAAGGGCAAGGGTCTGCAAACTTGGCTCTTTTAAGACTTGTGGACTTCAACTCCCAGCAAAGCTGGCTGAGGAACTCTGGGAGTTGAAGTCCACAAGTCTTAAAAGAGCCAAGTTTGCAGACCCCTGGCTTAGGGAACTAGAAGCTGTAGCTGCTGACAGAACCCACTGGTGAGCCTTGTGCTATGAAGCCTCCACTTGTTTTAAAGAAATATGTTGCTGAAAACCATAAACAGAATAACACCTACATATATTACAACAATGGAATTCTGGTTCCCCGATTATGCTGGACTGCTGGATCAGACTGGGACTGTGTCCACAGAAGACATGAACAACAGAGTGTCTTCTTTGAACATGAAAAATTATCATATAGAGTTGCCTTAAACTCACAGTGTTCTCTGAGTCCCTCCTTATGTCTTATAACTTCCGAAGCAACTACAGACACTTGCATTAAAACAAGTATTTGTATTCAATGGAAATGATTTATCTAGACCTGTTCCAGTCCAGCTTCCGGCCGAGATACAGTATGGAGACGACTTTGGTCGTGTTGGTGGATGATCTCTGGAGGGCCAGGGATAAGGGTTACTCCTCTGCCTTGGTCCTATTAGACCTCTCAGCGGCTTTTGATACTATCGACCATGGTATCCTGCTGCGCCGGTTGGAGGGTTTGGGAGTGGGAGGCACAGTTTATCGGTGGTTCTCTTCCTTTCTCTCTGACCGGACGCAGACGGTGTCGACAGGGGGGCAGAGATCGACCCTGAGGCGCCTCATGTGTGGGCTGCCACAGGGATCGATTCTCTCGCCTCTCCTGTTCAACATCTATATGAAGCCGCTGGGCGAGATCATCAGTGGTTTTGGGGTGAGATACCAACTGTACGCTTATGATACGCAGCTGTACTTTTCCACCCCAGGCCACCCCAACGAAGCTATCGAAGTACTGTCCCGGTGTCTGGAAGCCGTACGGGTCTGGATGGGGAGGAACAGGCTTAAGCTTAATCCCTCCAAGACGGAGTGGCTGTGGATGCCAGCACCCCGGTACAGTCAGCTGCAGCTGCAGCTGACTGTTGGGGGCGAGTCATTGGCCCCGATGGAAAGGGTGCGCAACTTGGGTGTTCTCCTGGATGGGCGGTTGTCTTTCGAAGACCATTTGACGACCGTCTCCAGGAGAGCTTTTTATCAGGTTCGCCTGATTCGCCAGTTGTGTCCCTTCCTGGACCGGGATGCCCTATGCACGGTCACTCATGCTCTTTTTACCTCTCGCTTGGACTATTGCAATGCTCTCTACATGGGGCTCCCCTTGAAGAGCACCCGGAGACTCCAGTTAGTCCTGAATGCAGCTGCGCGGGTGATAGAGGGAGCGATTTGGAGCTCCCATGTAACACCCATCCTGCGCAGACTGCACTGGCTGCCTGTTGTCTTCCGGGTGCGCTTCAAGGACTACCTTCAAAGCGCCCATGGCTTAGGACCAGGATATTTACAGGACCGTCTACTGCCATCTTCTATCTCCCAGCGACCGGTGCGTTCTCATAGAGAGAGACTCCTTAGGGTCCCGTCAGCCAAGCAATGTCGACTGGCGGCCCCCAGGGGGAGGGCCTTCTCTGTGGGGTCTCCTACCCTGTGGAACGAACTTCCCCCTGGACTTCGACAACTATCCGACCTTGGGACCTTTCGCTGCGAACTTAAAACCTATTTATTCTGTCTTGCTGGACTGGCTTGATTTTTAAAATTTTAATTTGCTTTTATGGGTTTTAAATTTTTGTAAATTTTATAGGGTGTTACTGTATTTTAAATTTGGCCAATTGAATAAGTTTTTTAAGGATTGTTCTTAGTAATGTACGTGTTGTTCTTTTTGTATTTTATTTTGGCTGTGCACCGCCCTGAGTCCTTCGGGAGAAGGGCGGTATACAAATTATGAAAATAAATGAGTAGATACTGTAAGATTGCAGTGGATGGCTGTTGCACTTTAAGCTTCCTTGTAAAGAAAAATGTTAATCTTCCTGAAGGCAAGAAGGAATTTCATCTTTATTAAGGTACTTTATATGTTGCAAATTTTCCTATTTTTTTAAAAAAATCTAGTGATAAAATATTTTGTATATTTTCAACATTTAGGACTCTATTAATAATTTAAAATCATATTTTCTCCAAGAACTTTGTTCACCATAGTATTAATGTCAAACTAATAAAGAACTAACAATGGATGTGACCATTGTACAAACAGTGAAGTTCCTTGGCATTTATTATATCTCTAGCCCAGGAGTGTCAAACTCACATCGTCAGTGAGTCATGTGACATATAGGCAGTGGTGGCATTCAAGTAATTTAGCAACCAGTTCTCTGCCCTAATGATTTCTTCCAACAACCAGTTTGCCAAACTGCTCAGAAAGTTAACAACCGGTTCTCCCGAAGTGGTGCGAACTGGCTGAATCCCACCACTGCATATAGGGACTTTTTCCCCTTTGCTAAACTGGACATGGGTGTGGGCGTGGCCAGTACGTGATATATCTGGCCCTCGGGCCGGGAGTTTAACAGCCCTGCTCTAGCATATAGAAAGGACCTAGCAACCACCATTCAAAAGTATCTTTCCTAACAATATGAGCAGATAGACTTTAGAATCAAATGCTGAGGGAGGTGGGGCAAAAAATCCATTTAAGAAAAACAATTCTCTCTAAGTTCTGAAAAAAAAATCTTAATGGCTAATGTGCGGCATTTTTGTTGTTTTAAAACAGTAAGTGTTGTAAAAATATGCTGTTAAGCTATTGGTTCTGTGGGCGTGGCTTGGTAGGCGTGATGTGGCTTGGTGGGTGTGGCTTGGTAGGCGTGATGTGGGCGTGGCTTGGTAGGTAGGCTTGGTAGGCGTGATGTGGTTCTGTGGGCGTGGCTTGGTAGGCGTGATGTGGCTTGGTGAGTGTGGCTTGGTGGCCATGGCAGGGGAAGGATACTGCAAAATCTCCATTCCCACCCCACTCTGGGACCAGCCAGAGGTGGTATTTGCCAGTTCTCCAAACTACTCAAAATTTCCGCTACTGGTTCTCCAGAACCTGTCAGAACTTGCTGGATTTCATCCTTGAGCTGGGGTCACAATATCACAAATTCACAAAAACTATAGAACTCGGGGAGATCTTGTAGGGTAGGCCATTGATTGCTTACCCTGGTTTAAATTATTCTGTAACAGATAATTTTTATTTCAATATGAAATTGTCAGATGGTTTATGCTATTTCATTTTAAAAATATATACTACACAATTTTCTAGGAACCACATGCCGGTACACATTATCTTCACATTTCTATAAACAGAGGAACATCTTCTGATATTTGGATCTAGATCTTTAGTGTGGTTTTGTTCCAGTAACTGTAAGCATTATGAGCAGATAGACTTTAGAATCAAATGCTGAGGGAGGTGGGGCAAAAAATCCATTTAAGAAAAACAATTCTCTCTAAGTTCTGAAAAAAAAATCTTAATGGCTAATGTGCGGCATTTTTGTTGTTTTAAAACAATAAGCGTTGTAAAAATATGCTGTTAAACTTATAACTGGAGCAGTGGTGAAATTCTTTTTTTTTTTTACTATTGGTTCTGTGGGCATGGCTTGGTAGGCGTGATGTGGATTGGTGGGCATGGCAGGGGAAGGATACTGCAAAATCTCCATTCCCACCCCACTCTGGGACCAGTCAGAGGTGGTATTTGCCAGTTCTTCAAACTGCCCAAAATTTCCGCTATTGGTTCTCCAGAACCTGTCAGAACCTGCTGGATTTCATCCCTGAGCTGGGGTCACAATATCACAAATTCACAAAAACTATAGAACTCAGGAAGATCCTGTAGGGTAGGCCATTGATTGCTTAATCCGATTTAAATTATTCTGTAACAGATAATTTCTATTTCAATATGAAATTGTCAGATGGTTTATGCTATTTCATTTTTAAAATGTATACTACGCAATTTTCTAGGAACCACATGCCGGTACACATTTATCTTCACATTTCTATAAACAGAGAAACATCTTCTGATATTTGGATCTAGATCTTTAGTGTGGTTTTGTTCCAGTAACTGTAAGCATTAACAAAAAAAACCTCAGCAATGAGGTTATTTCCTTGTTTTCCCTCTGGTCATTCTTCTTTTCCACATTGCTGCAGGTAAGAGAATACTGTTGATACTCCAGAATTATTTTTTGCACTTTCTGTTTGTTTACTTAGCCTCTTTTTCATAATTTATTTCTTTCAGCCAATTTCCTTCATTCTTCCATTTATTCCTTCTTCCCTCATACTGTTCATTCTTTCATTGTAAGCATTGTGTAACCTGCATTCATAATATAATCAACTCTTCTCTAGCAAGTATGCATATAATTGGGAAACAGGTGGTCGGTTTTTGTTTTGTTGCTTAAAGAATATGAGAGAGAAATTGTAACTGAGGATGTATGTGGCTTACCGGTACCAATAGTTCATTCCTGATTTGGATTACTTAAACAATTTCCTTATTTTTCTCTTCTCTCTTCTTCTCTTCTCTTCTCTCTTCTCTTCTCTTCTTCTCTTCTCTTCTCTTCTCTTCTCTATTCACATAACAGCTTTGATAGCAATACACAGTTGAAAAACAGGAGAGGTTTTTCCTGTGACTTAAATAATATAACAATTAAGAAAACCCTCAGCTATTTTTGTCTTGGAACTCGAAGAAAAGAACTCTAAGTACTCATTGCAAAATGTATTTACTACAGTTCTCTTTGAAGCCTTTTGTTTTTACTTGGGTACATATTGACACCTGATTATTGGGTGATATCTGCAGTACAATCTTTACACTGCTGATCTGTGTTATTTATTTGGAAACCATCATTGGGCAGTGGACTTATTTCCAAGCTAGGCCACCTATCACTAAAAAAATAAACTGTCTTTGTATTCTATGATAAATGTTAATTTCCTTAATATATTCTTTATTTTTCTTTCACAGGAATATCATATAGTTCTCTGGCTTTGTTAGGGAGAAGAATGTGAGCTGATTATGTTAAAGTAGATAGGGTAGAATTTAAAGTACATGCCAATTTCTTGTTTAGAAAATGGTTACAGAATATGTATTATTTTAATGGGTGAAGTTGCAAGAGAAAAGTTGACTTATATATTGCAAATATATTTGGAAGGCATTTGCTTGATAACCAAAAGCTAGACTGGACCAGAAAGAATGCATTCTCACTGAAATCGTGACCTCACATAAAGTGCTTTACTTTTCTTTACCAGTATACTTTATAATCATTCATTCATTTATATGGAAGCAGATAATATTTAGGCAGTCACGCTAATTAGAGAAATATTAAGGTTCTCCTTCCATCACCCACATACTGTAAGTCATGCACTCTGGAGAGAGCACCAATAGAATCTTCACAGAAGCTACTAAATGCTGGGTCTCCCATCTCAGTGGGCAAAATGATGGACTCATTGCTGAAGGTTTTCTTGTGATGGTGGCATGTACTGGAGTTGGATTGGAAAGGTGCCTGAGGAGAATCTGGATTTACTGCATCACAATTGGAGAAGGAGAGTTTTTACAAAACCAGTCTGCCACCATACACCCCCCACCCCCACCAGTCATCTTTCGGTGTGATGGGAAACACATCATAACATTCTGCTATGATGGGCTCATGTATTGCAGTACAAATTATCCTAATGGTAACCAACATAAAGGAAGCATGATCTTTAAGTAGGAAAACCACACTTCAAAGATAAAGTGATGACATTGGCTAGAATTTTAATTTAATTTAATAGGTGGCTTGATCATCCTTTTCCACCCCCCCTTCAGAGCCACCTAAACCATGTGCAGAGTTGCAGAGTTCCTGCTTTCATGAATGTTCCCCATGGCTTCTTCCAGGCACACCTGCTATGGAATTTGAAAATGCTGCAACCCATGCCAGGGATGGTCTTTAGAGATTCACAGGTATAAATATTTAATGCTTATCTCAATTTGATGATTAAACAAGAGACATCTGCTGCACAAGATTTATCCACTTTAATGCATATTTAAACATTATGTTTCAAATTCTATTCAAAAACAACTTATTTCATAATATAATCAACTCTTCTCTAGCAAGTATGCATATAATTGGGAAACAGGTGGTCGGTTTTTGTTTTGTTGCTTAAAGAATATGAGAGAGAAATTGTAACTGAGGATGTATGTGGCTTACCGGTACCAATAGTTCATTCCTGATTTGGATTACTTAAACAATTTCCCTTATTTTTTCTCTTCTCTTCTCTTCTCTTCTCTTCTCTTCTCTTCTCTTCTCTTCTCTTCTCTTCTCTTCTCTTCTCTTCTCTATTCACATAACAGCTTTGATAGCAATACACAGTTGAAAGAACAGGGAGAGGTTTTTCCTGTGACTTAAATAATATAACAATTAAGAAAAACCCTCAGCTATTTTTGTCTTGGAACTCGAAGAAAAGAACTCTAAGTACTCGTTGCAAAATGTATTTACGTACAGTTCTCTTTGAAGCCTTTTGTTTTTTACTTGGGTACATATTGACACCTGATTATTGGGTGATATCTGCAGTACAATCTTTATACTGCTGATCTGTGTTATTTACTTGGAAACCATCATTGGGCAGTGGACTTACTTCCAAGCTAGGTCACCTATCACTAAAAAAATAAACTGTCTTTGTATTCTATGATAAATGTTAATTTCCTTAATATATTCTTTATTTTTCTTTCACAGGAATATCATATAGTTCTCTGGCTTTGTTAGGGAGAAGAATGTGAGCTGATTATGTTAAAGTAGATAGGGTAGAATTTAAAGTACATGCCAATTTCTTGTTTAGAAAATGGTTACAGAATACCTATTATTTTAATGGGTGAAGTTGCAAGAGAAATGTTGACTTATATATTGCAAATATATTTGGAAGGCATTTGCTTGATAACCAAAAGCTAGACTGGACCAGAAAGAATGCATTCTCACTGAAATCGTGACCTCACATAAAGTGCTTTACTTTTCTTTACCAGTATACTTTATAATAATTCATTCATTTATATGGAAGCAGAAAATATTTAGGCAGTCACGCCAATTAGAGAAATATTAAGGTTCTCCTTCCATCACCCACATACTGTATGTCATGCACTCTGGAGAGAGCACCAATAGAATCTTCACAGAAGCTACTAAATGCTGGGTCTCCCATCTCAGTGGGCAAAATGATGGACTCATTGCTGAAGGTTTTCTTGTGATGGTGGCATGTACTGGAGTTGGATTGGAAAGGTGCCTGAGGAGAATCTGGATTTACTGCATCACAATTAGAGAAGGAGGGTTTTTACAAAACCAGTAAACACCCCCATACACCCCCCACCTCCACCAGTCATCTTTCGGTGTGATGGGAAACACATCATAACATTCTGCTATGATGGGCTCATGTATTGTAGTACAAATTATCCTAATGGTAACCAACATAAAGGAAGCATGATCTTTAAGTAGGAAAACCACACTCCAAAGATAAAGTGATGACATTGGCTAGAATTTTAATTTAATTTAATAGGTGGCTTGATCATCCTTTTCCACCCCCCCTTCAGAGCCACCTAAACCATGTGCAGAGTTGCAGAGTTCCTGCTTTCATGAATGTTCCCCATGGCTTCTTCCAGGCACACCTGCTATGGAATTTGAAAGGAAATGCTGCAACCCATGCCAGGGATGGTCTTTCGAGATTCACAGGTATAAATATTTAATGCTCATCTCAATTTGATGATTAAACAAGAGACATCTGCTGCACAAGATTTATCCACTTTAATGCATATTTAAACATTATGTTTCAAATTCTATTCAAAAACAACTTATTTCATAATATAATTCAGAAAAAAAATACATAATGGGGAAATTAATAGTGGAATATTAATAGAAGTGCTAGAGTTCAATGCGCTAAAAGAGAGAAGAACAAAATTTAAGAGGAACAGAAAGGAAGGAAGGAAGGAAGAACAAATGAACCCCAAATCCCGTAGGAGATATATCTGCAGCCCTAAGTGTCCATTCTGTTTTGCAGGGCTGCTGAAGTGCTCCTCCATAGCTGAGAATTAGGGGAAGACAAGATGCCAGAGAATCTTAGTTCCAGCAGCCTTAGCCAAAGGTTGGAGAAGAAAAGGCAAAGGGCACACTGGATGGATTTCACGGAAGTCATAGGTTAGTAGGACCCTCAGTAATGGGTTTTTACTAGTTTCACATGTTGAAGGACATGTAAGGGACACAAGTCATCTCAGCAGTAGTAGCCTATGTCTCTTAGATATCCCTTAAGAGACATCTATGGCTATGCAAATAACACCTGCAGCAGTTTCAATGCCATGAATCAGAAGCATATAATCAGAATCAGATTATATGCTGCCCAACTTCCAGTGACTCTAGGTAATTTACAAATTGTTAACTACTGGTAATTGTTATATGCTGTTAAAAAGAAGTGCTTCCTGGACCCCAATAGGTGGCAGTGTCTAATTGATGGAATCAGGACTGCACCAATCCTGCCGGGTCAAATCAGCCAGGTAGATACTATGGAGACAGGCAGTAGCTCAAGTAACCAATCTCTATGCTACCTGAATCAACTGAGACATACCCAGAAATAATTTAGCCAAGGAAGAAATAGTTGGTAGCATGCAGGATTGGGACCAGAACAAGTGGTGTTAACATACCATAGAACTGCAATTATACTATTTGAAAGAATAATGGAATTATGAAATAATAAGAAATAGAATTCTTCTAGTTAGACCTTAGGAAGAACAGTAAAGGAAGAAAGATAAATTATGAAAAAAATATGGAACTTAGAAGTACTCTAGAAATAGCAGATATAGGATAGTGACACTAAATTAAAAGGTGATTGGTAATCGTTTGCAATTGAAAACAACATATTTTGTAATAAGACGTCGTTCAAATAGAAGTGATGTGTGTGTATGCATCCTTCTTGAGAGGTGAACAATCCTGAATCCGGATAGTCTCTTGTGGTATTGTTGCCCATGGTTTATGAGCAGGCTAAAGCAATCCTCATGAAAGGATGTTGGGCATGGAATCCATATAGCCATGTATTGTAATTGCTGAAACTGTTTGTCTTTTACTGGCCAATATTGTTCAATGATGGCAATGTGACTGGTGACCACATTAAACAACTGCCACTCTCCATAATGTAACTGTTTTTTCCTTAAGTAAGACTTTAAAACAGTTAATCGTTTGTGGTTTAACAGTAGTACACATGTGTCATCTGCCTTAACCACTGAAGGTATGAAAGGAACACCTATTTTATAGGCTTTTAAGCATTAGATTTAGAAATATTGGAAATATCAGTTGCTATGGAACTGGCAGGTGAAGTTAACAAGCTTTAACTTCTCACTTTTACTTTTGGACAACAAAACAAATACAGGAATGTAACCAATGTTTGTGGCAACATTATGATTGATAATACTTTGAATGGAATTGTAGCCGCATATCACATGGAGATTCATTGATTTTATAACGGAAGATAACTGAAAATAATTTATGTGTTGGCAAATTGAACAGAATTTTTCTTTATAGAATTGTACAGGTCTAAGTGAAAAATACTATTTTCTGAGAGATCTTACATTGGATGCAAGGGAATAAATAACAATTAAACTGTCTGAAAGTAATTGTGTAGTTGCTTCCCTTTTAACTTATATGACAAACAACAATGGGAGAAAAGCAACTCTATATTCATAGCCTTTAACTGTAAATGTTTAACACTGCTAACATACAGTGTCCTAACAGCAGGCCCATCTCTTCCTTCTTGCATTTGCTATTGATATTACCAAAAGCTTTACATTGCTTTTAGCTTTCCTTTCAAATCTATTTTTGTGCTTCCTACACACTTTCTGGTGATATTATCTACTTGCTGGTATACTTCCTTGGTGGAATTATCCTTCCTCTATTTTCTACCCGTCCATTTTAACTCTTACCTCAACTGAATGCTTTCCCTGCAGACATGGTGATTTTTTTAAACTATCATTCAGCTTCTCCAAAATGAGCAGGTATGCATTTGGGGGTTTGTTTCTGAATTTTCTCTTTTGATTTCTAAACTGAGGAAGAATCATGGCCAGCTTTAATAGACTTCAGCTGCCTCATGCCTGGGAGACCTGAAAGGCTTGGTTAGAGATAAAATTATCATGTGGTTTCTAGGAGTCAAAAATGACTTAATGGCACATATAAATCAATCAATTAATTGCTTTCTGGAAGAAATATTTTTATTTTGTGCAGTTGCTGATAATGTTCACACCTGAATGAGTTGTAGCATGATTTATGTAGATCTACTTTCGTGTCCAAATATTTATATTAGTTTTAATCTGCATTCTAATCAATGCGTAATGCTGCAGTGGTTAGAATGCAGTCTTGCACACTAACTCTGCCCACTGCCAGGAGTTTGATCCTGACCAGTCAAGGTTGACCCATCCTTCCATCCTTCTGAGGACCCAGATTGTTGGGGACAATATGCTGATGTTGTAGAGACTGCTCAGAGAGTGCTGTAAAGCACCATGGTGTGATATATAAATCTAAGTGCTATTGCTATTGCTGTTAAGGTTCTGGTATTTCTATTTGTCAAATAGAGATCTGTTAATTTGTTAATAGAGAATAGTTATTTACTACAGAACTCAATATCAGTCAATCAGTCACCTGTGGTGCCTGAGGCTCTCTCAGCATGAGAGCAGACTGTGGAGCATTGTTCTCATTGCTGGATAGGCTAGCTCTTCAGGATCCTTGGGAACTCCAAGTCAGTATATCACCCCCAACTATAAGATCCGCATCGTCCAAAACAATAGCTTCCAGGCTGATTTCCTCTTGCATCTATTGAGCAAAACTTTTGGTCATTGGGGTCACGAGAATTGTGTCGTAGTCGGGGGCTCTGTAGCATAGTAAGAAGCAAAGTGTGATGTTAAAAGACAGTTCGCAGATGATGGTTTCTGGAAAAGCAAGTTTATGTGCAACTTGAATATTTTTTAGATTCAGTGACTTTTTATAAAAGATAGCCACTCTACCTCCCCTGCGGGTTTCGCGATCTGACTGGAAAACATGATATTCTCTTTCTGAGATGATGGAGTCAGAGAGGGCTGACTTCAGCCATGTTTCACAGACAAATGTAA